>NW_027511254.1:0-26955 GCF_048772815.1 Callospermophilus lateralis
CAATAAAAGTGTTATTCGCCAGTCCCTGCATTAGGCTACATCAAGAGGAAACAAACCTTAGAGATACAACGTAGAACTACAGTATTTTTTCAAGTTTCAAGAAGCTAGCACAAACCGTGTTTGATTTAGAGTTCTAGCTGCATCTGTCAATATAGGAGAAAACAGAGTGAAACCTAGAAATTCAAACTGTTACTGCAAACGAATGCATCAACCTAGGAGAACGAAACTTGGGCATCCAAGTTTGATTGGTGTACTACTCATTACTTGAAAGTATCATTAAGGTCGGAAAAAAAAATATGTGTTGAGATTTCAGGAGACTCTAGTTTTTTGGCAGCCTAACAACGCCTTTCATTGAATGTGTTATTCGCCAGTCTCTGCTTAAGGCTACATCAAGAGGAAACAAACCTTAGGGATAGAACGTAGAACTACTTTATTGTGTCATGTTTCAAGTAGCTAGCACAAACCGTGTTTGATTTAAAGTTCTAACTGCATCTGTCAATATAGGAGAAAACAGAGTGAAACCTAAAAATTCAAACTGTTCCTGCAAACGAATGCTTCAACCTAGAAGAACAAAACTTGGGCATCCAAGTGGGAATGGTGTACTGATCATTACTTGAATGTATCATGAAGATTGGATGAAAAAATATATGTTGAGATTTCAGGAGACTCTAGTTTTTTGAAAGTTTGGCAACCCCTTTCAATATAAGTGTTATTCGCCAGTCCCTGCATTAGGCTACATCAAGAGGAAACAAACCTTAGAGATAGAACGTAGAACTACTTTATTGTGTCAAGTTTCAAGAAGCTAGCACAAACAGTGTTTGATTTAGAGTTCTAGTTGCATCTGTCAATATAGGAGAAAACAGAGTGAAACCTAGAAATTCAAACTCTTACTGCAAAAGAATGCATCAACCTAGGAGAACGAAACTTGAGCATCCAAGTTTGATTGGTGTACTGCTCATTACTTGAAAGTATCATGAAGGTCGGAAAAAAATATGTGTTGAGATTTCAGGAGACTCTAGTTTTTTGGCAGCCTAACAACGCCTTTCATTGAATGTGTTATTCGCCAGTCTCTGCTTAAGGCTACATCAAGAGGAAACAAACCTTAGGGATAGAACGTAGAACTACTTTATTGTGTCATGTTTCAAGTAGCTAGCACAAACCGTGTTTGATTTAAAGTTCTAACTGCATCTGTCAATATAGGAGAAAACAGAGTGAAACCTAAAAATTCAAACTGTTCCTGCAAACGAATGCTTCAACCTAGAAGAACAAAACTTGGGCATCCAAGTGAGAATGGTGTACTGATCATTACTTGAATGTATCATGAAGATTGGATGAAAAAATATATGTTGAGATTTCAGAAGACTCTAGTTTTTGGAAGTTTGGCAACCCCTTTCAATACAAGTGATATTCGCCAGTCCCTGCTTTAGGCTACATCAAGATTAAACAAACCTTAGAGATAGAACATAGAACTACTTTATTGTGTCAACTTTCAAGAAGCTAGCACAAACCGTGTTTGATTTAGAGTTCTAGCTGCATCTGTCAATATAGGAGAAAACAGAGTGAAACCTAGAAATTCAAACTGTTACTGCAAACGAATGCATCAACCTAGGAGAACGAAACTTGGGCATCCAAGTTTGATTGGTGTACTACTCATTACTTGAAAGTATCATTAAGGTCGGAAAAAAAATATGTGTTGAGATTTCAGGAGACTCTAGTTTTTTGGCAGCCTAACAACGCCTTTCATTGAATGTGTTATTCGCCAGTCTGTGCTGAAGGCTACATCAAGAGGAAACAAACCTTAGGGATAGAATGTAGAACTACTTTATTGTGTCAAATTTCAAGAAGCTAGCCCAAACCGTGTATGATTTAGAGTTTGAACTACATTTGTCAATATAGGAGAAAACAGAGTGAAACCTAAAAATTCAAACTGTTCCTGCAAACGAATGCTTCAACGTAGGAGAATGAAACTTGAGCATCCAAGTGGGATTTGTGTACTGATCATTACTCGAAAGTATCATGAAGATTGGAAAAAAAAATATATGTTGAGATATCAGAAGACTCTAGTTTTGGGAAGTTTGGCAACCCCTTTCAATAAAAGTGTTATTCGCCAGTCCCTGCATTAGGCTACATCAAGAGGAAACAAACCTTAGAGATACAACGTAGAACTACAGTATTTTTTCAAGTTTCAAGAAGCTAGCACAAACCGTGTTTGATTTAGAGTTCTAGCTGCATCTGTCAATATAGGAGAAAACAGAGTGAAACCTAGAAATTCAAACTCTTACTGCAAAAGAATGCATCAACCTAGGAGAACGAAACTTGAGCATCCAAGTTTGATTGGTGTACTGCTCATTACTTGAAAGTATCATTAAGGTCGGAAAAAAATATGTGTTGAGATTTCAGGAGACTCTAGTTTTTTGGCAGCCTAACAACGCCTTTCATTGAATGTGTTATTCGCCAGTCTCTGCTTAAGGCTACATCAAGAGGAAACAAACCTTAGGGATAGAACGTAGAACTACTTCATTGTGTCATGTTTCAAGTAGCTAGCACAAACCGTGTTTGATTTAAAGTTCTAACTGCATCTGTCAATATAGGAGAAAACAGAGTGAAACCTAAAAATTCAAACTGTTCCTGCAAACGAATGCTTCAACCTAGAAGAACAAAACTTGGGCATCCAAGTGGGAATGGTGTACTGATCATTACTTGAATGTATCATGAAGATTGGATGAAAAAATATATGTTGAGATTTCAGGAGACTCTAGTTTTTTGAAAGTTTGGCAACCCCTTTCAATATAAGTGTTATTCGCCAGTCCCTGCTTTAGGCTACATCAAGATTAAACAAACCTTAGAGATAGAACATAGAACTACTTTATTGTGTCAACTTTCAAGAAGCTAGCACAAACCGTGTTTGATTTAGAGTTCTAGCTGCATCTGTCAATATAGGAGAAAACAGAGTGAAACCTAGAAATTCAAACTGTTACTGCAAACGAATGCATCAACCTAGGAGAACGAAACTTGGGCATCCAAGTTTGATCGGTGTACTACTCATTACTTGAAAGTATCATGAAGGTCGGAAAAAAAATATGTGTTGAGATTTCAGGAGACTCTAGTTTTTTGGCAGCCTAACAACGCCTTTCATTGAAAGTGTTATTCGCCAGTCTGTGCTGAAGGCTACATCAAGAGGAAACAAACCTTAGGGATAGAATGTAGAACTACTTTATTGTGTCAAGTTTCAAGATGCTAGCCCAAACCGTGTATGATTTAGAGTTTGAACTACATTTGTCAATATAGGAGAAACCAGAGTGAAACCTAAAAATTCAAACTGTTACTGCAAACGAATGCTTCAAGGTAGGAGAATGAAACTTGAGCATCCAAGTGGGAGTGGTGTACTGATCATTACTTGAAAGTGTCATGAAGATTGGATGAAAAAATATATGTTGAGATTTCAGAAGACTCTAGTTTTTGGAAGTTTGGCAACCCCTTTCAATAAAAGTGTTATTCGCCAGTCCCTGCATTAGGCAACATGAAGAGGAAACAAACCTTAGAGATAGAACGTAGAACTACAGTATTTTGTCACGATTCAAGAAGCTAGCACAAACAGTGTTTGATTTAGAGTTCGACCTGCATCTGTCAATATAGGACAAAACAGAGTGAAACCTAAAAATTCAAACTGTTCCTGCAAACGAATGCTTCAACCTAGGAGAACGAAACTTGGGCATCCAATTTTAATTGGTGCACTGCTCATTACTTGAAAGTATCATGAAGGTCGGAAGAAAAAATATATGATGAGATTTCAGGAGACTGTAGTTTTTTGGCAGCCTAACAACGCCTTTCATTGAATGTGTTATTCGCCAGTCTCTGCTTAAGGCTACATCAAGAGGAAACAAACCTTAGAGATAGAACGTAGAACTACTTTATTGTGTCAAGTTTCAAGAAGCTAGCACAAACCGTGTTTGATTTAGAGTTCTAGCTGCATCTGTCAATATAGGAGAAAACAGAGTGAAACCTAAAAATTCAAACTGTTCCTGCAAACGAATGCTTCAACCTAGAAGAACAAAATTTGGGCATCCAAGTGGGAATGGTGTACTGATCATTACTTGAATGTATCATGAAGATTGGATGAAAAAATATATGTTGAGATTTCAGGAGACTCTAGTTTTTTGAAAGTTTGGCAACCCCTTTCAATATAAGTGTTATTCGCCAGTCCCTGCATTAGGCTACATCAAGAGGAAACAAACCTTAGAGATAGAACGTAGAACTACTTTATTGTGTCAAGTTTCAAGAAGCTAGCACAAACAGTGTTTGATTTAGAGTTCTATTTGCATCTGTCAATATAGGAGAAAACAGAGTGAAACCTAGAAATTCAAACTCTTACTGCAAAAGAATGCATCAACCTAGGAGAACGAAACTTGAGCATCCAAGTTTGATTGGTGTACTGCTCATTACTTGAAAGTATCATGAAGGTCGGAAAAAAATATGTGTTGATATTTCAGGAGACTCTAGTTTTTTGGCAGCCTAACAACGCCTTTCATTGAATGTGTTATTCGCCAGTCTCTGCTTAAGGCTACATCAAGAGGAAACAAACCTTAGGGATAGAACGTAGAACTACTTTATTGTGTCATGTTTCAAGTAGCTAGCACAAACCGTGTTTGATTTAAAGTTCTAACTGCATCTGTCAATATAGGAGAAAACAGAGTGAAACCTAAAAATTCAAACTGTTCCTGCAAACGAATGCTTCAACCTAGAAGAACAAAACTTGGGCATCCAAGTGGGAATGGTGTACTGATCATTACTTGAATGTATCATGAAGATTGGATGAAAAAATATATGTTGAGATTTCAGGAGACTCTAGTTTTTTGAAAGTTTGGCAACCCCTTTCAATATAAGTGTTATTCGCCAGTCCCTGCTTTAGGCTACATCAAGATTAAACAAACCTTAGAGATAGAACATAGAACTACTTTATTGTGTCAACTTTCAAGAAGCTAGCACAAACCGTGTTTGATTTAGAGTTCTAGCTGCATCTGTCAATATAGGAGAAAACAGAGTGAAACCTAGAAATTCAAACTCTTACTGCAAACGAATGCATCAACCTAGGAGAACGAAACTTGGGCATCCAAGTTTGATTGGTGTACTACTCATTACTTGAAAGTATCATTAAGGTCGGAAAAAAAATATGTGTTGAGATTTCAGGAGACTCTAGTTTTTTGGCAGCCTAACAACGCCTTTCATTGAAAGTGTTATTCGCCAGTCTGTGCTGAAGGCTACATCAAGAGGAAACAAACCTTAGGGATAGAATGTAGAACTACTTTATTGTGTCAAGTTTCAAGAAGCTAGCCCAAACCGTGTATGATTTAGAGTTTGAAGTACATTTGTCAATATAGGAGAAAACAGAGTGAAACCTAAAAATTCAAACTGTTCCTGCAAACGAATGCTTCAACGTAGGAGAATGAAACTTGAGCATCCAAGTGGGATTGGTGTACTGATCATTACTCGAAAGTATCATGAAGATTGGAAAAAAAAATATATGTTGAGATATCAGAAGACTCTAGTTTTGGGAAGTTTGGCAACCCCTTTCAATAAAAGTGTTATTCGCCAGTCCCTGCATTAGGCTACATCAAGAGGAAACAAACCTTAGAGATACAACGTAGAACTACAGTATTTTTTCAAGTTTCAAGAAGCTAGCACAAACCGTGTTTGATTTAGAGTTCTAGCTGCATCTGTCAATATAGGAGAAAACAGAGTGAAACCTAAAAATTCAAACTGTTCCTGCAAACGAATGCTTCAACGTAGGAGAATGAAACTTGAGCATCCAAGTGGGATTGGTGTACTGATCATTACTCGAAAGTATCATGAAGATTGGAAAAAAAATATATGTTGAGATATCAGAAGACTCTAGTTTTGGGAAGTTTGGCAACCCCTTTCAATAAAAGTGTTATTCGCCAGTCCCTGCATTAGGCTACATCAAGAGGAAACAAACCTTAGAGATACAACGTAGAACTACAGTATTTTTTCAAGTTTCAAGAAGCTAGCACAAACCGTGTTTGATTTAGAGTTCTAGCTGCATCTGTCAATATAGGAGAAAACAGAGTGAAACCTAGAAATTCAAACTGTTACTGCAAACGAATGCATCAACCTAGGAGAACGAAACTTGGGCATCCAAGTTTGATTGGTGTACTGCTCATTACTTGAAAGTATCATTAAGGTTGGAAAAAAAATATGTGTTGAGATTTCAGGAGACTCTAGTTTTTTGGCAGCCTAACAACGCCTTTCATTGAATGTGTTATTCGCCAGTCTCTGCTTAAGGCTACATCAAGAGGAAACAAACCTTAGGGATAGAACGTAGAACTACTTTATTGTGTCATGTTTCAAGTAGCTAGCACAAACCGTGTTTGATTTAAAGTTCTAACTGCATCTGTCAATATAGGAGAAAACAGAGTGAAACCTAAAAATTCAAACTGTTCCTGCAAACGAATGCTTCAACCTAGGAGAACGAAACTTGGGCATCCAATTTTAATTGGTGCACTGCTCATTACTTGAAAGTATCATGAAGGTCGGAAGAAAAAATACATGATGAGATTTCAGGAGACTGTAGTTTTTTGGCAGCCTAACAACGCCTTTCATTGAATGTGTTATTCGCCAGTCTCTGCTTAAGGCTACATCAAGAGGAAACAAACCTTAGGGATAGAACGTAGAACTACTTTATTGTGTCATGTTTCAAGTAGCTAGCACAAACAGTGTTTGATTTAAAGTTCTAACTGCATCTGTCAATATAGGAGAAAACAGAGTGAAACCTAAAAATTCAAACTGTTCCTGCAAACGAATGCTTCAACCTAGAAGAACAAAACTTGGGCATCCAAGTGAGAATGGTGTACTGATCATTACTTGAATGTATCATGAAGATTGGATGAAAAAATATATGTTGAGATTTCAGAAGACTCTAGTTTTTGGAAGTTTGGCAACCCCTTTCAATACAAGTGTTATTCGCCAGTCCCTGCATTAGGCTACATGAAGAGGAAACAAACCTTAGAGATAGAACGTAGAACTACTTTATTGTGTCAAGTTTCAAGAAGCTAGCACAAACCGTGTTTGATTTAGAGTTCTAGCTGCATCTGTCAATATAGGAGAAAACAGAGTGAAACCTAGAAATTCAAACTGTTACTGCAAACGAATGCATCAACCTAGGAGAACGAAACTTGGGCATCCAAGTTTGATTGGTGTACTACTCATTACTTGAAAGTATCATTAAGGTCGGAAAAAAAATATGTGTTGAGGTTTCAGGAGACTCTAGTTTTTTGGCAGCCTAACAACGCCTTTCATTGAATGTGTTATTCGCCAGTCTCTGCTTAAGGCTACATCAAGAGGAAACAAACCTTAGGGATAGAACGTAGAACTACTTTATTGTGTCATGTTTCAAGTAGCTAGCACAAACCGTGTTTGATTTAAAGTTCTAACTGCATCTGTCAATATAGGAGAAAACAGAGTGAAACCTAAAAATTCAAACTGTTCCTGCAAACGAATGCTTCAACCTAGAAGAACAAAACTTGGGCATCCAAGTGGGAATGGTGTACTGATCATTACTTGAATGTATCATGAAGATTGGATGAAAAAATATATGTTGAGATTTCAGGAGACTCTAGTTTTTTGAAAGTTTGGCAACCCCTTTCAATATAAGTGTTATTCGCCAGTCCCTGCATTAGGCTACATCAAGAGGAAACAAACCTTAGAGATAGAACGTAGAACTACTTTATTGTGTCAAGTTTCAAGAAGCTAGCACAAACAGTGTTTGATTTAGAGTTCTAGTTGCATCTGTCAATATAGGAGAAAACAGAGTGAAACCTAGAAATTCAAACTCTTACTGCAAAAGAATGCATCAACCTAGGAGAACGAAACTTGAGCATCCAAGTTTGATTGGTGTACTGCTCATTACTTGAAAGTATCATGAAGATTGGAAAAAAAAATATATGTTGAGATATCAGAAGACTCTAGTTTTGGGAAGTTTGGCAACCCCTTTCAATAAAAGTGTTATTCGCCAGTCCCTGCATTAGGCTACATCAAGAGGAAACAAACCTTAGAGATACAACGTAGAACTACAGTATTTTTTCAAGTTTCAAGAAGCTAGCACAAACCGTGTTTGATTTAGAGTTCTAGGTGCATCTGTCAATATAGGAGAAAACAGAGTGAAACCTAAAAATTCAAACTGTTCCTGCAAACGAATGCTTCAACCTAGAAGAACAAAACTTGGGCATCCAAGTGGGAATGGTGTACTGATCATTACTTGAATGTATCATGAAGATTGGATGAAAAAATATATGTTGAGATTTCAGGAGACTCTAGTTTTTTGAAAGTTTGGCAACCCCTTTCAATATAAGTGTTAATCGCCAGTCCCTGCATTAGGCTACATCAAGAGGAAACAAACCTTAGAGATAGAACGTAGAACTACTTTATTGTGTCAAGTTTCAAGAAGCTAGCACAAACAGTGTTTGATTTAGAGTTCTAGTTGCATCTGTCAATATAGGAGAAAACAGAGTGAAACCTAGAAATTCAAACTCTTACTGCAAAAGAATGCATCAACCTAGGAGAACGAAACTTGAGCATCCAAGTTTGATTGGTGTACTGCTCATTACTTGAAAGTATCATGAAGGTCGGAAAAAAATATGTGTTGAGATTTCAGGAGACTCTAGTTTTTTGGCAGCCTAACAACGCCTTTCATTGAATGTGTTATTCGCCAGGCTCTGCTTAAGGCTACATCAAGAGGAAACAAACCTTAGGGATAGAACGTAGAACTACTTTATTGTGTCATGTTTCAAGTAGCTAGCACAAACCGTGTTTGATTTAAAGTTCTAACTGCATCTGTCAATATAGGAGAAAACAGAGTGAAACCTAAAAATTCAAACTGTTCCTGCAAACGAATGCTTCAACCTAGAAGAACAAAACTTGGGCATCCAAGTGGGAATGGTGTACTGATCATTACTTGAATGTATCATGAAGATTGGATGAAAAAATATATGTTGAGATTTCAGGAGACCCTAGTTTTTTGAAAGTTTGGCAACCCCTTTCAATATAAGTGTTATTCGCCAGTCCCTGCTTTAGGCTACATCAAGATTAAACAAACCTTAGAGATAGAACATAGAACTACTTTATTGTGTCAACTTTCAAGAAGCTAGCACAAACCGTGTTTGATTTAGAGTTCTAGCTGCTTCTGTCAATATAGGAGAAAACAGAGTGAAACCTAGAAATTCAAACTGTTACTGCAAACGAATGCATCAACCTAGGAGAACGAAACTTGGGCATCCAACTTTGATCGGTGTACTGCTCATTACTTGAAAGTATCATTAAGGTCGGAAAAAAAATATGTGTTGAGATTTCAGGAGACTCTAGTTTTTTGGCAGCCTAACAACGCCTTTCATTGAAAGTGTTATTCGCCAGTTTCTGCTTAACGCTACATCAAGAGGAAACAAACCTTAGGGATAGAACGTAGAACTACTTTATTGTGTCATGTTTCAAGTAGCTATCACAAACCGTGTTTGATTTAAAGTTCTAACTGCATCTGTCAATATAGGAGAAAACAGAGTGAAACCTAAAAATTCAAACTGTTCCTGCAAACGAATGCTTCAACCTAGAAGAACAAAACTTGGGCATCCAAGTGGGAATGGTGTACTGATCATTACTTGAATGTATCATGAAGATTGGATGAAAAAATATATGTTGAGATTTCAGGAGACTCTAGTTTTTTGAAAGTTTGGCAACCCCTTTCAATATAAGTGTTATTCGCCAGTCCCTGCATTAGGCTACATCAAGAGGAAACAAACCTTAGAGATAGAACGTAGAACTACTTTATTGTGTCAAGTTTCAAGAAGCTAGCACAAACAGTGTTTGATTTAGAGTTCTAGTTGCATCTGTCAATATAGGAGAAAACAGAGTGAAACCTAGAAATTCAAACTCTTACTGCAAAAGAATGCATCAACCTAGGAGAACGAAACTTGAGCATCCAAGTTTGATTGGTGTACTGCTCATTACTTGAAAGTATCATGAAGTTCGGAAAAAAATATGTGTTGAGATTTCAGGAGACTCTAGTTTTTTGGCAGCCTAACAACGCCTTTCATTGAATGTGTTATTCGCCAGTCTCTGCTTAAGACTACATCAAGAGGAAACAAACCTTAGGGATAGAACGTAGAACTACTTTATTGTGTCATGTTTCAAGTAGCTAGCACAAACCGTGTTTGATTTAAAGTTCTAACTGCATCTGTCAATATAGGAGAAAACAGAGTGAAACCTAAAAATTCAAACTGTTCCTGCAAACGAATGCTTCAACCTAGAAGAACAAAACTTGGGCATCCAAGTGGGAATGGTGTACTGATCATTACTTGAATGTATCATGAAGATTGGATGAAAAAATATATGTTGAGATTTCAGGAGACTCTAGTTTTTTGAAAGTTTGGCAACCCCTTTCAATATAAGTGTTATTCGCCAGTCCCTGCTTTAGGCTACATCAAGATTAAACAAACCTTAGAGATAGAACATAGAACTACTTTATTGTGTCAACTTTCAAGAAGCTAGCACGAACCGTGTTTGATTTAGAGTTCTAGCTGCATCTGTCAATATAGGAGAAAACAGAGTGAAACCTAGAAATTCAAACTGTCACTGCAAACGAATGCATCAACCTAGGAGAACGAAACTTGGGCATCCAAGTTTGATTGGTGTACTACTCATTACTTGAAAGTATCATTAAGCTCGGAAAAAAAATATGTGTTGAGATTTCAGGAGACTCTAGTTTTTGGCAGCCTAACAACGCCTTTCATTGAAAGTGTTATTCGCCAGTCTGTGCTGAAGGCTACATCAAGAGGAAACAAACCTTAGGGATAGAATGTAGAACTACTTTATTGTGTCAAGTTTCAAGAAGCTAGCCCAAACCGTGTATGATTTAGAGTTTGAACTACATTTGTCAATATAGGAGAAAACAGAGTGAAACCTAAAAATTCAAACTGTTCCTGCAAACGAATGCTTCAACGTAGGAGAATGAAACTTGAGCATCCAAGTGGGATTGGTGTACTGATCATTACTCGAAAGTATCATGAAGATTGGAAAAAAAAAATATATGTTGAGATATCAGAAGACTCTAGTTTTGGGAAGTTTGGCAACCCCTTTCAATAAAAGTGTTATTCGCCAGTCCCTGCATTAGGCTACATCAAGAGGAAACAAACCTTAGAGATACAACGTAGAACTACAGTATTTTTTCAAGTTTCAAGAAGCTAGCACAAACCGTGTTTGATTTAGAGTTCTAGCTGCATCTGTCAATATAGGAGAAAACAGAGTGAAACCTAAAAATTCAAACTGTTCCTGCAAACGAATGCTTCAACCTAGAAGAACAAAACTTGGGCATCCAAGTGGGAATGGTGTACTGATCATTACTTGAATGTATCATGAAGATTGGATGAAAAAATATATGTTGAGATTTCAGGAGACACTAGTTTTTTGAAAGTTTGGCAACCCCTTTCAATATAAGTGTTATTCGCCAGTCCCTGCATTAGGCTACATCAAGAGGAAACAAACCTTAGAGATACAACGTAGAACTACTTTATTGTGTCAAGTTTCAAGAAGCTAGCACAAACCGTGTTTGATTTAGAGTTCGACCTGCATCTGTCAATATAGGACAAAACAGAGTGAAACCTAAAAATTCAAACTGTTCCTGCAAACGAATGCTTCAACCTAGGAGAACGAAACTTGGGCATCCAATTTTAATTGGTGCACTGCTCATTACTTGAAACTATCATGAAGGTCGGAAGAAAAAATATATGATGAGATTTCAGGAGACTGTAGTTTTTTGGCAGCCTAACAACGCCTTTCATTGAATGTGTTATTCGCCAGTCTCTGCTTAAGGCTACATCAAGAGGAAACAAACCTTAGGGATAGAACGTAGAACTACTTTATTGTGTCATGTTTCAAGTAGCTAGCACAAACCGTGTTTGATTTAAAGTTCTAACTGCATCTGTCAATATAGGAGAAAACAGAGTGAAACCTAAAAATTCAAACTGTTCCTGCAAACGAATGCTTCAACCTAGAAGAACAAAACTTGGGCATCCAAGTGAGAATGGTGTACTGATCATTACTTGAATGTATCATGAAGATTGGATGAAAAAATATATGTTGAGATTTCAGAAGACTCTAGTTTTTGGAAGTTTGGCAACCCCTTTCAATACAAGTGTTATTCGCCAGTCCCTGCATTAGGCTACATCAAGAGGAAACAAACCTTAGAGATAGAACGTAGAACTACTTTATTGTGTCAAGTTTCAAGAAGCTAGCACAAACCGTGTTTGATTTAGAGTTCTAGCTGCATCTGTCAATATAGGAGAAAACAGAGTGAAACCTAGAAATTCAAACTGTTACTGCAAACGAATGCATCAACCTAGGAGAACGAAACTTGGGCATCCAACTTTGATCGGTGTACTGCTCATTACTTGAAAGTATCATTAAGGTCGGAAAAAAAATATGTGTTGAGATTTCAGGAGACTCTAGTTTTTTGGCAGCCTAACAACGCCTTTCATTGAAAGTGTTATTCGCCAGTCTGTGCTGAAGGCTACATCAAGAGGAAACAAACCTTAGGGATAGAATGTAGAACTACTTTATTGTGTCAAGTTTCAAGAAGCTAGCCCAAACCGTGTATGATTTAGAGTTTGAACTACATTTGTCAATATAGGAGAAAACAGAGTGAAACCTAAAAATTCAAACTGTTCCTGCAAACGAATGCTTCAACGTAGGAGAATGAAACTTGAGCATCCAAGTGGGATTGGTGTACTGATCATTACTCGAAAGTATCATGAAGATTGGAAAAAAAAATATATGTTGAGATATCAGAAGACTCTAGTTTTGGGAAGTTTGGCAACCCCTTTCAATAAAAGTGTTATTCGCCAGTCCCTGCATTAGGCTACATCAAGAGGAAACAAACCTTAGAGATACAACGTAGAACTACAGTATTTTTTCAAGTTTCAAGAAGCTAGCACAAACCGTGTTTGATTTAGAGTTCTAGCTGCATCTGTCAATATAGGAGAAAACAGAGTGAAACCTAGAAATTCAAACTGTTACTGCAAACGAATGCATCAACCTAGGAGAACGAAACTTGGGCATCCAAGTTTGATTGGTGTACTACTCATTACTTGAAAGTATCATTAAGGTCGGAAAAAAAATATGTGCTGAGATTTCAGGAGACTCTAGTTTTTTGGCAGCCTAACAACGCCTTTCATTGAATGTGTTATTCGCCAGTCTCTGCTTAAGGCTACATCAAGAGGAAACAAACCTTAGGGATAGAACGTAGAACTACTTTATTGTGTCATGTTTCAAGTAGCTAGCACAAACCGTGTTTGATTTAAAGTTCTAACTGCATCTGTCAATATAGGAGAAAACAGAGTGAAACCTAAAAATTCAAACTGTTCCTGCAAACGAATGCTTCAACCTAGAAGAACAAAATTTGGGCATCCAAGTGGGAATGGTGTACTGATCATTACTTGAATGTATCATGAAGATTGGATGAAAAAATATATGTTGAGATTTCAGAAGACTCTAGTTTTTGGAAGTTTGGCAACCCCTTTCAATACAAGTGTTATTCGCCAGTCCCTGCATTAGGCTACATCAAGAGGAAACAAACCTTAGAGATAGAACGTAGAACTACTTTACTGTGTCAAGTTTCAAGAAGCTAGCACAAACCGTGTTTGATTTAGAGTTCTAGCTGCATCTGTCAATATAGGAGAAAACAGAGTGAAACCTAGAAATTCAAACTGTTACTGCAAACGAATGCATCAACCTAGGAGAACGAAACTTGGGCATCCAACTTTGATTGGTGTACTGCTCATTACTTGAAAGTATCATTAAGGTCGGAAAAAAAATATGTGTTGAGATTTCAGGAGACTCTAGTTTTTTGGCAGCCTAACAACGCCTTTCATTGAAAGTGTTATTCGCCAGTCTGTGCTGAAGGCTACATCAAGAGGAAACAAACCTTAGGGATAGAATGTAGAACTACTTTATTGTGTCAAGTTTCAAGAAGCTAGCCCAAACCGTGTATGACTTAGAGTTTGAACTACATTTGTCAATATAGGAGAAAACAGAGTGAAACCTAAAAATTCAAACTGTTCCTGCAAACGAATGCTTCAACGTAGGAGAATGAAACTTGAGCATCCAAGTGGGATTGGTGTACTGATCATTACTCGAAAGTATCATGAAGATTGGAAAAAAAAATATATGTTGAGATATCAGAAGACTCTAGTTTTGGGAAGTTTGGCAACCCCTTTCAATAAAAGTGTTATTCGCCAGTCCCTGCATTAGGCTACATCAAGAGGAAACAAACCTTAGAGATACAACGTAGAACTACAGTATTTTTTCAAGTTTCAAGAAGCTAGCACAAACCGTGTTTGATTTAGAGTTCTAGCTGCATCTGTCAATATAGGAGAAAACAGAGTGAAACCTAGAAATTCAAACTGTTACTGCAAACGAATGCATCAACCTAGGAGAACGAAACTTGGGCATCCAAGTTTGATTGGTGTACTACTCATTACTTGAAAGTATCATTAAGGTCGGAAAAAAAATATGTGTTGAGATTTCAGGAGACTCTAGTTTTTTGGCAGCCTAAGAACACCTTTCATTGAATGTGTTATTCGCCAGTCTCTGCTTAAGGCTACATCAAGAGGAAACAAACCTTAGTCATAGAACGTAGAACTATTTTATTGTGTCATGTTTCAAGTAGCTAGCACAAACCGTGTTTGATTTAAAGTTCTAACTGCATCTGTCAATATAGGAGAAAACAGAGTGAAACCTAAAAATTCAAACTGTTCCTGCAAACGAATGCTTCAACCTAGAAGAACAAAACTTGGGCATCCAAGTGAGAATGGTGTACTGATCATTACTTGAATGTATCATGAAGATTGGATGAAAAAATATATGTTGAGATTTCAGAAGACTCTAGTTTTTGGAAGTTTGGCAACCCCTTTCAATACAAGTGTTATTCGCCAGTCCCTGCTTTAGGCTACATCAAGAGGAAACAAACCTTAGAGATAGAACGTAGAACTACTTTATTGTGTCAAGTTTCAAGAAGCTAGCACAAACCGTGTTTGATTTAGAGTTCGACCTGCATCTGTAAATATAGGACAAAACAGAGTGAAACCTAAAAATTCAAACTGTTCCTGCAAACGAATGCTTCAACCTAGGAGAACGAAACTTGGGCATCCAATTTTAATTGGTGCACTGCTCATTACTTGAAAGTATCATGAAGGTCGGAAGAAAAAATATATGATGAGATTTCAGGAGACTGTAGTTTTTTGGCAGCCTAACAACGCCTTTCATTGAATGTGTTATTCGCCAGTCTACGCTTAAGGCTACATCAAGAGGAAACAATCCTTAGGGATAGAACGTAGAACTACTTTATTGTGTCATGTTTCAAGTAGCTAGCACAAACCGTGTTTGATTTAAAGTTCTAACTGCATCTGTCAATATAGGAGAAAACAGAGTGAAACCTAAAAATTCAAACTGTTCCTGCAAACGAATGCTTCAACCTAGAAGAACAAAACTTGGGCATCCAAGTGAGAATGGTGTACTGATCATTACTTGAATGTATCATGAAGATTGGATGAAAAAATATATGTTGAGATTTCAGAAGACTCTAGTTTTTGGAAGTTTGGCAACCCCTTTCAATACAAGTGTTATTCGCCAGTCCCTGCATTAGGCTACATCAAGAGGAAACAAACCTTAGAGATAGAACGTAGAACTACTTTATTGTGTCAAGTTTCAAGAAGCTAGCACAAACCGTGTTTGATTTAGAGTTCTAGCTGCATCTGTCAATATAGGAGAAAACAGAGTGAAACCTAGAAATTCAAACTGTTACTGCAAACGAATGCATCAACCTAGGAGAACGAAACTTGGGCATCCAACTTTGATCGGTGTACTGCTCATTACTTGAAAGTATCATTAAGGTCGGAAAAAAAATATGTGTTGAGATTTCAGGAGACTCTAGTTTTTTGGCAGCCTAACAACGCCTTTCATTGAAAGTGTTATTCGCCAGTCTGTGCTGAAGGCTACATCAAGAGGAAACAAACCTTAGGGATAGAATGTAGAACTACTTTATTGTGTCAAGTTTCAAGAAGCTAGCCCAAACCGTGTATGATTTAGAGTTTGAACTACATTTGTCAATATAGGAGAAAACAGAGTGAAACCTAAAAATTCAAACTGTTCCTGCAAACGAATGCTTCAACGTAGGAGAATGAAACTTGAGCATCCAAGTGGGATTGGTGTACTGATCATTACTCGAAAGTATCATGAAGATTGGAAAAAAAAATATATGCTGAGATATCAGAAGACTCTAGTTTTGGGAAGTTTGGCAACCCCTTTCAATAAAAGTGTTATTCGCCAGTCCCTGCATTAGGCTACATCAAGAGGAAACAAACCTTAGAGATACAACGTAGAACTACAGTATTTTTTCAAGTTTCAAGAAGCTAGCACAAACCGTGTTTGATTTAGAGTTCTAGCTGCATCTGTCAATATAGGAGAAAACAGAGTGAAACCTAGAAATTCAAACTGTTACTGCAAACGAATGCATCAACCTAGGAGAACGAAACTTGGGCATCCAAGTTTGATTGGTGTACTACTCATTACTTGAAAGTATCATTAAGGTCGGAAAAAAAATATGTGTTGAGATTTCAGGAGACTCTAGTTTTTTGGCAGCCTAAGAACGCCTTTCATTGAATGTGTTATTCGCCAGTCTCTGCTTAAGGCTACATCAAGAGGAAACAAACCTTAGTCATAGAACGTAGAACTATTTTATTGTGTCATGTTTCAAGTAGCTAGCACAAACCGTGTTTGATTTAAAGTTCTAACTGCATCTGTCAATATAGGAGAAAACAGAGTGAAACCTAAAAATTCAAACTGTTCCTGCAAACGAATGCTTCAACCTAGAAGAACAAAACTTGGGCATCCAAGTGAGAATGGTGTACTGATCATTACTTGAATGTATCATGAAGATTGGATGAAAAAATATATGTTGAGATTTCAGAAGACTCTAGTTTTTGGAAGTTTGGCAACCCCTTTCAATACAAGTGTTATTCGCCAGTCCCTGCTTTAGGCTACATCAAGAGGAAACAAACCTTAGAGATAGAACGTAGAACTACTTTATTGTGTCAAGTTTCAAGAAGCTAGCACAAACCGTGTTTGATTTAGAGTTCGACCTGCATCTGTCAATATAGGACAAAACAGAGTGAAACCTAAAAATTCAAACTGTTCCTGCAAACGAATGCTTCAACCTAGGAGAACGAAACTTGGGCATCCAATTTTAATTGGTGCACTGCTCATTACTTGAAAGTATCATGAAGGTCGGAAGAAAAAATATATGATGAGATTTCAGGAGACTGTAGTTTTTTGGCAGCCTAACAACGCCTTTCATTGAATGTGTTATTCGCCAGTCTACGCTTAAGGCTACATCAAGAGGAAACAATCCTTAGGGATAGAACGTAGAACTACTTTATTGTGTCATGTTTCAAGTAGCTAGCACAAACCGTGTTTGATTTAAAGTTCTAACTGCATCTGTCAATATAGGAGAAAACAGAGTGAAACCTAAAAATTCAAACTGTTCCTGCAAACGAATGCTTCAACCTAGAAGAACAAAACTTGGGCATCCAAGTGAGAATGGTGTACTGATCATTACTTGAATGTATCATGAAGATTGGATGAAAAAATATATGTTGAGATTTCAGAAGACTCTAGTTTTTGGAAGTTTGGCAACCCCTTTCAATACAAATGTTATTCGCCAGTCCCTGCATTAGGCTACATCAAGAGGAAACAAACCTTAGAGATAGAACGTAGAACTACTTTATTGTGTCAAGTTTCAAGAAGCTAGCACAAACCGTGTTTGATTTAGAGTTCTAGCTGCATCTGTCAATATAGGAGAAAACAGAGTGAAACCTAGAAATTCAAACTGTTACTGCAAACGAATGCATCAACCTAGGAGAACGAAACTTGGGCATCCAACTTTGATCGGTGTACTGCTCATTACTTGAAAGTATCATTAAGGTCGGAAAAAAAATATGTGTTGAGATTTCAGGAGACTCTAGTTTTTTGGCAGCCTAACAACGCCTTTCATTGAAAGTGTTATTCGCCAGTCTGTGCTGAAGGCTACATCAAGAGGAAACAAACCTTAGGGATAGAATGTAGAACTACTTTATTGTGTCAAGTTTCAAGAAGCTAGCCCAAACCGTGTATGATTTAGAGTTTGAACTACATTTGTCAATATAGGAGAAAACAGAGTGAAACCTAAAAATTCAAACTGTTCCTGCAAACGAATGCTTCAACGTAGGAGAATGAAACTTGAGCATCCAAGTGGGATTGGTGTACTGATCATTACTCGAAAGTATCATGAAGATTGGAAAAAAAAATATATGTTGAGATATCAGAAGACTCTAGTTTTGGGAAGTTTGGCAACCCCTTTCAATAAAAGTGTTATTCGCCAGTCCCTGCATTAGGCTACATCAAGAGGAAACAAACCTTAGAGATACAACGTAGAACTACAGTATTTTTTCAAGTTTCAAGAAGCTAGCACAAACCGTGTTTGATTTAGAGTTCTAGCTGCATCTGTCAATATAGGAGAAAACAGAGTGAAACCTAGAAATTCAAACTGTTACTGCAAACGAATGCATCAACCTAGGAGAACGAAACTTGGGCATCCAAGTTTGATTGGTGTACTACTCATTACTTGAAAGTATCATTAATGTCGGAAAAAAAATATGTGTTGAGATTTCAGGAGACTCTAGTTTTTTGGCAGCCTAACAACGCCTTTCATTGAATGTGTTATTCGCCAGTCTCTGCTTAAGGCTACATCAAGAGGAAACAAACCTTAGGGATAGAACGTAGAACTACTTTATTGTGTCATGTTTCAAGTAGCTAGCACAAACCGTGTTTGATTTAAAGTTCTAACTGCATCTGTCAATATAGGAGAAAACAGAGTGAAACCTAAAAATTCAAACTGTTCCTGCAAACGAATGCTTCAACCTAGAAGAACAAAATTTGGGCATCCAAGTGGGAATGGTGTACTGATCATTACTTGAATGTATCATGAAGATTGGATGAAAAAATATATGTTGAGATTTCAGGAGACTCTAGTTTTTTGAAAGTTTGGCAACCCCTTTCAATATAAGTGTTATTCGCCAGTCCCTGCATTAGGCTACATCAAGAGGAAACAAACCTTAGAGATAGAACGTAGAACTACTTTATTGTGTCAAGTTTCAAGAAGCTAGCACAAACAGTGTTTGATTTAGAGTTCTAGTTGCATCTGTCAATATAGGAGAAAACAGAGTGAAACCTAGAAATTCAAACTCTTACTGCAAAAGAATGCATCAACCTAGGAGAACGAAACTTGAGCATCCAAGTTTGATTGGTGTACTGCTCATTACTTGAAAGTATCATGAAGGTCGGAAAAAAATATGTGTTGAGATTTCAGGAGACTCTAGTTTTTTGGCAGCCTAACAACGCCTTTCATTGAATGTGTTATTCGCCAGTCTCTGCTTAAGGCTACATCAAGAGGAAACAAACCTTAGGGATAGAACGTAGAACTACTTTATTGTGTCATGTTTCAAGTAGCTAGCACAAACCGTGTTTGATTTAAAGTTCTAACTGCATCTGTCAATATAGGAGAAAACAGAGTGAAACCTAAAAATTCAAACTGTTCCTGCAAACGAAGGCTTCAACCTAGAAGAACAAAACTTGGGCATCCAAGTGGGAATGGTGTACTGATCATTACTTGAATGTATCATGAAGATTGGATGAAAAAATATATGTTGAGATTTCAGAAGACTCTAGTTTTTGGAAGTTTGGCAACCCCTTTCAATACAAGTGTTATTCGCCAGTCCCTGCATTAGGCTACATCAAGAGGAAACAAACCTTAGAGATAGAACGTAGAACTACTTTATTGTGTCAACTTTCAAGAAGCTAGCACAAACCGTGTTTGATTTAGAGTTCTAGCTGCATCTGTCAATATAGGAGAAAACAGAGTGAAACCTAGAAATTCAAACTGTTACTGCAAACGAATGCATCAACCTAGGAGAACGAAACTTGGGCATCCAAGTTTGATTGGTGTACTACTCATTACTTGAAAGTATCATTAAGGTCGGAAAAAAAATATGTGTTGAGATTTCAGGAGACTCTAGTTTTTTGGCAGCCTAACAACGCCTTTCATTGAAAGTGTTATTCGCCAGTCTGTGCTGAAGGCTACATCAAGAGGAAACAAACCTTAGGGATAGAATGTAGAACTACTTTATTGTGTCAAGTTTCAAGAAGCTAGCCCAAACCGTGTATGATTTAGAGTTTGAACTACATTTGTCAATATAGGAGAAAACAGAGTGAAACCTAAAAATTCAAACTGTTCCTGCAAACGAATGCTTCAACGTAGGAGAATGAAACTTGAGCATCCAAGTGGGATTGGTGTACTGATCATTACTCGAAAGTATCATGAAGATTGGAAAAAAAAATATATGTTGAGATATCAGAAGTCTCTAGTTTTGGGAAGTTTGGCAACCCCTTTCAATAAAAGTGTTATTCGCCAGTCCCTGCATTAGGCTACATCAAGAGGAAACAAACCTTAGAGATCCAACGTAGAACTACAGTATTTTTTCAAGTTTCAAGAAGCTAGCACAAACCGTGTTTGATTTAGAGTTCTAGCTGCATCTGTCAATATAGGAGAAAACAGAGTGAAACCTAAAAATTCAAACTGTTCCTGCAAACGTATGCTTCAACCTAGAAGAACAAAACTTGGGCATCCAAGTGGGAATGGTGTACTGATCATTACTTGAATGTATCATGAAGATTGGATGAAAAAATATATGTTGAGATTTCAGGAGACACTAGTTTTTTGAAAGTTTGGCAACCCCTTTCAATATAAGTGTTATTCGCCAGTCCCTGCATTAGGCTACATCAAGAGGAAACAAACCTTAGAGATACAACGTAACTACTTTATTGTGTCAAGTTTCAAGAAGCTAGCACAAACCGTGTTTGATTTAGAGTTCGACCTGCATCTGTCAATATAGGACAAAACAGAGTGAAACCTAAAAATTCAAACTGTTCCTGCAAACGAATGCTTCAACCTAGGAGAACGAAACTTGGGCATCCAATTTTAATTGGTGCACTGCTCATTACTTGAAAGTATCATGAAGGTCGGAAGAAAAAATATATGATGAGATTTCAGGAGACTGTAGTTTTTTGGCAGCCTAACAACGCCTTTCATTGAATGTGTTATTCGCCAGTCTCTGCTTAAGGCTACATCAAGAGGAAACAAACCTTAGGGATAGAACGTAGAACTACTTTATTGTGTCATGTTTCAAGTAGCTAGCACAAACCGTGTTTGATTTAAAGTTCTAACTGCATCTGTCAATATAGGAGAAAACAGAGTGAAACCTAAAAATTCAAACTGTTCCTGCAAACGAATGCTTCAACCTAGAAGAACAAAACTTGGGCATCCAAGTGAGAATGGTGTACTGATCATTACTTGAATGTATCATGAAGATTGGATGAAAAAATATATGTTGAGATTTCAGAAGACTCTAGTTTTTGGAAGTTTGGCAACCCCTTTCAATACAAGTGTTATTCGCCAGTCCCTGCATTAGGCTACATCAAGAGGAAACAAACCTTAGAGATAGAACGTAGAACTACTTTATTGTGTCAAGTTTCAAGAAGCTAGCACAAACCGTGTTTGATTTAGAGTTCTAGCTGCATCTGTCAATATAGGAGAAAACAGAGTGAAACCTAGAAATTCAAACTGTTACTGCAAACGAATGCATCAACCTAGGAGAACGAAACTTGGGCATCCAACTTTGATCGGTGTACTGCTCATTACTTGAAAGTATCATTAAGGTCGGAAAAAAAATATGTGTTGAGATTTCAGGAGACTCTAGTTTTTTGGCAGCCTAACAACGCCTTTCATTGAAAGTGTTATTCGCCAGTCTGTGCTGAAGGCTACATCAAGAGGAAACAAACCTTAGGGATAGAATGTAGAACTACTTTATTGTGTCAAGTTTCAAGAAGCTAGCCCAAACCGTGTATGATTTAGAGTTTGAACTACATTTGTCAATATAGGAGAAAACAGAGTGAAACCTAAAAATTCAAACTGTTCCTGCAAACGAATGCTTCAACGTAGGAGAATGAAACTTGAGCATCCAAGTGGGATTGGTGTACTGATCATTACTCGAAAGTATCATGAAGATTGGAAAAAAAAATATATGTTGAGATATCAGAAGACTCTAGTTTTGGGAAGTTTGGCAACCCCTTTCAATAAAAGTGTTATTCGCCAGTCCCTGCGTTAGGCTACATCAAGAGGAAACAAACCTTAGAGATACAACGTAGAACTACAGTATTTTTTCAAGTTTCAAGAAGCTAGCACAAACCGTGTTTGATTTAGAGTTCTAGCTGCATCTGTCAATATAGGAGAAAACAGAGTGAAACCTAGAAATTCAAACTGTTACTGCAAACGAATGCATCAACCTAGGAGAACGAAACTTGGGCATCCAAGTTTGATTGGTGTACTACTCATTACTTGAAAGTATCATTAAGGTCGGAAAAAAAATATGTGTTGAGATTTCAGGAGACTCTAGTTTCTTGGCAGCCTAACAACGCCTTTCATTGAATGTGTTATTCGCCAGTCTGTGCTGAAGGCTACATCAAGAGGAAACAAACCTTAGGGATAGAATGTAGAACTACTTTATTGTGTCAAGTTTCAAGAAGCTAGCCCAAACCGTGTATGATTTAGAGTTTGAACTACATTTGTCAATATAGGAGAAAACAGAGTGAAACCTAAAAATTCAAACTGTTCCTGCAAACGAATGCTTCAACGTAGGAGAATGAAACTTGAGCATCCAAGTGGGATTGGTGTACTGATCATTACTCGAAAGTATCATGAAGATTGGAAAAAAAAATATATGTTGAGATATCAGAAGACTCTAGTTTTGGGAAGTTTGGCAACCCCTTTCAATAAAAGTGTTATTCACCAGTCCCTGCATTAGGCTACATCAAGAGGAAACAAACCTTAGAGATACAACGTAGAACTACAGTATTTTTTCAAGTTTCAAGAAGCTAGCACAAACCGTGTTTGATTTAGAGTTCTAGCTGCATCTGTCAATATAGGAGAAAACAGAGTGAAACCTAGAAATTCAAACTGTTACTGCAAACGAATGCATCAACCTAGGAGAACGAAACTTGGGCATCCAAGTTTGATTGGTGTACTACTCATTACTTGAAAGTATCATTAAGGTCGGAAAAAAAATATGTGTTGAGATTTCAGGAGACTCTAGTTTCTTGGCAGCCTAACAACGCCTTTCATTGAATGTGTTATTCGCCAGTCTCTGCTTAAGGCTACATCAAGAGGAAACAAACCTTAGGGATAGAACGTAGAACTACTTTATTGTGTCATGTTTCAAGTAGCTAGCACAAACCGTGTTTGATTTAAAGTTCTAACTGCATCTGTCAATATAGGAGAAAACAGAGTGAAACCTAAAAATTCAAACTGTTCCTGCAAACGAATGCTTCAACCTAGAAGAACAAAATTTGGGCATCCAAGTGGGAATGGTGTTCTGATCATTACTTGAATGTATCATGAAGATTGGATGAAAAAATATATGTTGAGATTTCAGGAGACTCTAGTTTTTTGAAAGTTTGGCAACCCCTTTCAATATAAGTGTTATTCGCCAGTCCCTGCATTAGGCTACATCAAGAGGAAACAAACCTTAGAGATAGAACGTAGAACTACTTTATTGTGTCAAGTTTCAAGAAGCTAGCACAAACAGTGTTTGATTTAGAGTTCTAGTTGCATCTGTCAATATAGGAGAAAACAGAGTGAAACCTAGAAATTCAAACTCTTACTGCAAAAGAATGCATCAACCTAGGAGAACGAAACTTGAGCATCCAAGTTTGATTGGTGTACTGCTCATTACTTGAAAGTATCATGAAGGTCGGAAAAAATATGTGTTGAGATTTCAGGAGACTCTAGTTTTTGGCAGCCTAACAACGCCTTTCATTGAATGTGTTATTCGCCAGTCTCTGCTTAAGGCTACATCAAGAGGAAACAAACCTTAGGGATAGAACGTAGAACTACTTTATTGTGTCATGTTTCAAGTAGCTAGCACAAACCGTGTTTGATTTAAAGTTCTAACTGCATCTGTCAATATAGGAGAAAACAGAGTGAAACCTAAAAATTCAAACTGTTCCTGCAAACGAATGCTTCAACCTAGAAGAACAAAACTTGGGCATCCAAGTGGGAATGGTGTACTGATCATTACTTGAATGTATCATGAAGATTGGATGAAAAAATATATGTTGAGATTTCAGAAGACTCTAGTTTTTGGAAGTTTGGCAACCCCTTTCAATACAAGTGTTATTCGCCAGTCCCTGCATTAGGCTACATCAAGAGGAAACAAACCTTAGAGATAGAACGTAGAACTACTTTATTGTGTCAACTTTCAAGAAGCTAGCACAAACCGTGTTTGATTTAGAGTTCTAGCTGCATCTGTCAATATAGGAGAAAACAGAGTGAAACCTAGAAATTCAAACTGTTACTGCAAACGAATGCATCAACCTAGGAGAACGAAACTTGGGCATCCAAGTTTGATCGGTGTACTACTCATTACTTGAAAGTATCATTAAGGTCGGAAAAAAAATATGTGTTGAGATTTCAGGAGACTCTAGTTTTTTGGCAGCCTAACAACGCCTTTCATTGAAAGTGTTATTCGCCAGTCTGTGCTGAAGGCTACATCAAGAGGAAACAAACCTTAGGGATAGAATGTAGAACTACTTTATTGTGTCAAGTTTCAAGAAGCTAGCCCAAACCGTGTATGATTTAGAGTTTGAACTACATTTGTCAATATAGGAGAAAACAGAGTGAAACCTAAAAATTCAAACTGTTCCTGCAAACGAATGCTTCAACGTAGGAGAATGAAACTTGAGCATCCAAGTGGGATTGGTGTACTGATCATTACTCGAAAATATCATGAAGATTGGAAAAAAAAATATATGTTGAGATATCAGAAGACTCTAGTTTTGGGAAGTTTGGCAACCCCTTTCAATAAAAGTGTTATTCGCCAGTCCCTGCATTAGGCTACATCAAGAGGAAACAAACCTTAGAGATACAACGTAGAACTACAGTATTTTTTCAAGTTTCAAGAAGCTAGCACAAACCGTGTTTGATTTAGAGTTCTAGCTGCATCTGTCAATATAGGAGAAAACAGAGTGAAACCTAAAAATTCAAACTGTTCCTGCAAACGAATGCTTCAACCTAGAAGAACGAAACTTGGGCATCCAAGTGGGAATGGTGTACTGATCATTACTTGAATGTATCATGAAGATTGGATGAAAAAATATATGTTGAGATTTCAGGAGACACTAGTTTTTTGAAAGTTTGGCAACCCCTTTCAATATAAGTGTTATTCGCCAGTCCCTGCATTAGGCTACATCAAGAGGAAACAAACCTTAGAGATAGAACGTAGAACTACTTTATTGTGTCAAGTTTCAAGAAGCTAGCACAAACCGTGTTTGATTTAGAGTTCGACCTGCATCTGTCAATATAGGACAAAACAGAGTGAAACCTAAAAATTCAAACTGTTCCTGCAAACGAATGCTTCAACCTAGGAGAACGAAACTTGGGCATCCAATTTTAATTGGTGCACTGCTCATTACTTGAAAGTATCATGAAGGTCGGAAGAAAAAATATATGATGAGATTTCAGGAGACTGTAGTTTTTTGGCAGCCTAACAACGCCTTTCATTGAATGTGTTATTCGCCAGTCTCTGCTTAAGGCTACATCAAGAGGAAACAAACCTTAGGGATAGAACGTAGAACTACTTTATTGTGTCATGTTTCAAGTAGCTAGCACAAACCGTGTTTGATTTAAAGTTCTAACTGCATCTGTCAATATAGGAGAAAACAGAGTGAAACCTAAAAATTCAAACTGTTCCTGCAAACGAATGCTTCAACCTAGAAGAACAAAACTTGGGCATCCAAGTGAGAATGGTGTACTGATCATTACTTGAATGTATCATGAAGATTGGATGAAAAAATATATGTTGAGATTTCAGAAGACTCTAGTTTTTGGAAGTTTGGCAACCCCTTTCAATACAAGTGTTATTCGCCAGTCCCTGCATTAGGCTACATCAAGAGGAAACAAACCTTAGAGATAGAACGTAGAACTACTTTATTGTGTCAAGTTTCAAGAAGCTAGCACAAACCGTGTTTGATTTAGAGTTCTAGCTGCATCTGTCAATATAGGAGAAAACAGAGTGAAACCTAGAAATTCAAACTGTTACTGCAAACGAATGCATCAACCTAGGAGAACGAAACTTGGGCATCCAAGTTTGATTGGTGTACTACTCATTACTTGAAAGTATCATTAAGGTCGGAAAAAAAATATGTGTTGAGATTTCAGGAGACTCTAGTTTTTTGGCAGCCTAACAACGCCTTTCATTGAATGTGTTATTCGCCAGTCTCTGCTTAAGGCTACATCAAGAGAAAACAAACCTTAGGGATAGAACGTAGAACTACTTTATTGTGTCATGTTTCAAGTAGCTAGCACAAACCGTGTTTGATTTAAAGTTCTAACTGCATCTGTCAATATAGGAGAAAACAGAGTGAAACCTAAAAATTCAAACTGTTCCTGCAAACGAATGCTTCAACCTAGAAGAACAAAACTTGGGCATCCAAGTGGGAATGGTGTACTGATCATTACTTGAATGTATCATGAAGATTGGATGAAAAAATATATGTTGAGATTTCAGGAGACTCTAGTTTTTTGAAAGTTTGGCAACCCCTTTCAATATAAGTGTTATTCGCCAGTCCCTGCATTAGGCTACATCAAGAGGAAACAAACCTTAGAGATAGAACGTAGAACTACTTTATTGTGTCAAGTTTCAAGAAGCTAGCACAAACCGTGTTTGATTTAGAGTTCTAGCTGCATCTGTC
>NW_027511255.1:0-26947 GCF_048772815.1 Callospermophilus lateralis
GCGAATAACTCATTCAATGAAAGGTGTTGGTTGGCTGCCAAAAAACTACAGTCTCCTGAAATCACAACATATATTTTTTCTTCCGACCTTCATGATACTTTCAAGTAATGAGCAGTACACCAATCAAACTTGGATGTCCATGTTTCATTCTCCTAGGTTGAAGCATTCGTTTGCAGTAGAAGTTTGAATTTTTAGGTTTCACTGCGTTTTCTTCTATATTGACAGATGCAGTTAGAAATCTAAATTAAACACGGTTTGTGGTAGCTTCTTGAAACTTGACACAATACAGTAGTTCTACGTTCTAACTCTAAGGTTTGTTTCCTCTTGATGTAGCCTTCAGCAGAGACTTGCGAATAACACATTCAATGAAAGGCATTGTTAAGCTTCCAAAAAACTACCATCTCCTGAAATCACAACATATATTTTTTCTTCCGAACTTCATGATACTTTCAAGTAATGAGCAGTACACCAATCAAACTTGGATGTCCAAGTTTCGTTCTCCTAGGTTGAAGCATTCTTTGCCGGAAGAGTATGAATTTTTAGTTTTCACTGCGTTTTCTTCTATAGTGACAGATGCAGTTAGAACTCTAAATCAAACACGGTTTGTGCTAGCCTCTTGAAACTTGACACAATACAGTAGTTCTACGTTCTAACTCTAAGGTTTGTTTCCTCTTGATGTAGCCTTAAGCAGAGACTGGCGAATAACTCATTCAATGAAAGGCGTTGTTATGCTGCCAAAAAACTACAGTCTCCTGAAATCACAACATATGTTTTTTCTTCCGATCTTCATGATAACTTCAAGTAATGAGCAGTACACCAATCAAACTTGGGTGCCCAAGTTTCGTTCTCCTAGGTTGAAGCATTCCTTTGCAGGAACAGTTTGAATTTTTAGGTTTCACTGCGTTTTCTTCTATAGTGACAGATGCAGTTAGAACTCTAAATTAAACACGGTTTGTGGTAGCTTCTTGAAACTTGACACAATACAGTAGTTCTACGTTCTAACTCTAAGGTTTGTTTCCTCTTGATGTAGCCTTAAGCAGAGACTGGCGAATAACTCATTCAATGAAAGGCGTTGGTAGGCTGCCAAAAAACTACAGTCTCCTGAAATCACAACATATATTTTTTCTTCCGACTTTCATGATACTTTCAAGTAATGAGCAGTACACCAATCAAACTTGGATGTTCATGTTTCGTTCTCCTAGGTTGAAGCATTCGTTTGCAGTAGAAGTTTGAATTTTTAGGTTTCACTGCGTTTTCTTCTATATTGACAGATGCAGTTAGAAATCTAAAACAAACACGGTTTGTGCTAGCCTCTTGAAACTTGACACAATACAGTAGTTCTACGTTCTAACTCTAAGGTTTGTTTCCTCCTGATGTAGCCTTAAGCAGAGACTGGCGAATAACTCATTCAATGAAAGGCGTTGGTAGGCTGCCAAAAAACTACAGTCTCCTGAAATCACAACATATATTTTTTCTTCCGACCTTCATGATAACTTCAAGTAATGAGCAGTACACCAATCAAACTTGGATGCCCAAGTTTCGTTCTCCTACGTTGAAGCATTCGTTTGCAGGAAGAGTTTGAATTTTTAGGTTTCCCTGCATTTTCTTCTATATTGACAGATGCAGTTAGAACTCTAAATCAAACACGGTTTGTGCTAGCCTCTTGAAACTTGACACAATACAGTAGTTCTACGTTCTAACTCTAAGGTTTGTTTCCTCTTGATGTAGCCTTCAGCAGAGACTGGCGAATAACACATTCAATGAAAGGCATTGTTAAGCTTTCAAAAAACTACCATCTCCTGAAATCACAACATATATTTTTTCTACCGAACTTCATGATACTTTCAAGTAATGAGCAGTACACCAATCAAACTTGGATGTCCAAGTTTCGTTCTCCTAGGTTGAAGCATTCGTTTGCAGGAAGAGTATGAATTTTTAGGTTTCACTGCGTTTTCTTCTATATTGACAGATGCAGTTAGAACTCTAAATCAAACACGGTTTGTGCTAGCCTCTTGAAACTTGACACAATACAGTAGTTCTACGTTCTAACTCTAAGGTTTGTTTCCTCTTGATGTAGCCTTCAGCAGAGACTGGCGAATAACACATTCAATGAAAGGCATTGTTAAGCTTTCAAAAAACTACCATCTCCTGAAATCACAACATATATTTTTTCTACCGAACTTCATGATACTTTCAAGTAATGAGCAGTACACCAATCAAACTTGGATGTCCAAGTTTCGTTCTCCTAGGTTGAAGCATTCGTTTGCAGGAAGAGTATGAATTTTTAGGTTTCACTGCGTTTTCTTCTATAGTGACAGATGCAGTTAGAACTCTAAATCAAACAAGGTTTGTGCTAGCCTCTTGAAACTTGACACAATACAGTAGTTCTACGTTCTAACTCTAAGGTATGTTTCCTCTTGATGTAGCCATAAGCAGAGACTGGCGAATAACACATTCAATGAAAGTCATTGTTAAGCTTCCAAAAAACTACCATCTCCTGAAATCACAACATATATTTTTTTCTTCCGAACTTCATGATACTTTCAAGTAATGAGCAGTACACCAATCAAACTTGGATGTCCAAGTTTTGTTCTCCTAGGTTGAAGCATTCGTTTGCAGGAACAGTTTGAATTTTTAGGTTTCACTGCGTTTTCTTCTATATTGACAGATGCAGTTAGAACTCTAAATTAAACACGGTTTGTGCTAGCTTCTTGAAATTTGACACAATACAGTAGTTCTACGTTCTAACTCTAAGGTTTGTTTCCTCTTGATGTAGCCTTAAGCAGAGAATGGCGAATAACTCATTCAATGAAAGGCGTTGGTAGGCTGCCAAAAAACTACAGTCTCCTGAAATCACAACATACATTTTTTCTTCCGACCTTCATGATACTTTCAAGTAATGTGCAGTACACCAATCAAACTTGGATGTCCAAGTTTCTTTCTCCTAGGTTGAAGCATTCGTTTGCAGGAAGAGTATGAATTTTTAGTTTTCACTGCGTTTTCTTCTATAGTGACAGATGCAGTTAGAACTCTAAATCAAACACGGTTTGTGCTAGCCTCTTGAAACTTGACACAATACAGTAGTTCTACGTTCTAACTCTAAGGTTTGTTTCCTCTTGATGTAGCCTTAAGCAGAGACTGGCGAATAACTCATTCAATGAAAGGCGTTGTTATGCTGCCAAAAAACTACAGTCTCCTGAAATCACAACATATATTTTTTCTTCCGACCTTCATGATAACTTCAAGTAATGAGCAGTACACCAATCAAACTTGGGTGCCCAAGTTTCGTTCTCCTAGGTTGAAGCATTCCTTTGCAGGAACAGTTTGAATTTTTAGGTTTCACTGCGTTTTCTCCTATATTGACAGATACAGTTAGAACTCTAAATTAAACACGGTTTGTGGTAGCTTCTTGAAACTTGACACAATACAGTAGTTCTACGTTCTAACTCTAAGGTTTGTTTCCTCTTGATGTAGCCTTAAGCAGAGACTGGCGAATAACTCATTCAATGAAAGGTGTTGGTTGGCTGCCAAAAAACTACAGTCTCCTGAAATCACAACATATATTTTTTCTTCCGACCTTCATGATACTTTCAAGTAATGAGCAGTACACCAATCAAACTTGGATGTCCATGTTTCGTTCTCCTAGGTTGAAGCATTCGTTTGCAGTAGAAGTTTGAATTTTTAGGTTTCACTGCGTTTTCTTCTATATTGACAGATGCAGTTAGAAATCTAAATTAAACACGGTTTGTGGTAGCTTCTTGAAACTTGACACAATACAGTAGTTCTACGTTCTAACTCTAAGGTTTGTTTCCTCTTGATGTAGCCTTCAGCAGAGACTTGCGAATAACACATTCAATGAAAGGCATTGTTAAGCTTCCAAAAAACTACCATCTCCTGAAATCACAACATATATTTTTTCTTCCGAACTTCATGATACTTTCAAGTAATGAGCAGTACACCAATCAAACTTGGATGTCCAAGTTTCGTTCTCCTAGGTTGAAGCATTCGTTTGCAGGAACAGTTTGAATTTTTAGGTTTCACTGTGTTTTCTTCTATATTGACAGATGCAGTTAGAACTCTAAATCAAACAGGGTTTGTGCTAGCTTCCTGAAACTTGACACAATACAGTAGTTCTACGTTCTAACTCTAAGGTTTGTTTCCTCTTGATGTAGCCTTAAGCAGAGACTGGAGAATAACTCATTCAATGAAAGGCGTTGGTAGGCTGCCAAAAAACTACAGAATCCTGAAATGACAACATACATTTTTTCTTCCGACCTTCATGATACTTTCAAGTAATGTGCAGTACACCAATCAAACTTGGATGTCCAAGTTTCGTTCTCCTAGGTTGAAGCATTCGTTTGCAGGAGCAGTTTGAATTTTTAGGTTTCACTGCGTTTTCTTCTATATTGACAGATGCAGTTAGAACTCTAAATCAAACACGGTTTGTGCTAGCTTCTTGAAACTTGACACAATACAGTAGTTCTACGTTCTAACTCTAAGGTTTGTTTCCTCTTGATGTAGCCTTAAGCAGAGACTGGCGAATAACTCATTCAATGAAAGGCGTTGGTAGGCTGCCAAAAAACGACAGTCTCCTGAAATCACAACATATATTTTTTCTTCCGACCTTCATGATACTTTCAAGTAATGAGCAGTACACCAATCAAACTTGGATGTCCAAGTTTCGTTCTCCTAGGTTGAAGCATTCGTTTGCAGGAGAAGTTTCAATTTTTAGGTTTCACTGCGTTTTCTTCTATATTGACAGATGCAGTTAGAACTCTAAATCAAACACGGTTTGTGCTAGCCTCTTGAAACTTGACACAATACAGTAGTTCTACGTTCTAACTCTAACGTTTGTTTCCTCTTGATGTAGCCTTAAGCAGAGACTGGCGAATAACTCATTCAATGAAAGGCGTTGGTAGGCTGCCAAAAAACTACAGTCTCCTGAAATCACAACATACATTTTTTCTTCCGAACTTCATGATACTTTCAAGTAATGAGCAGTACACCAATCAAACTTGGATGTCCAAGTTTCGTTCTCCTAGGTTGAAGCATTCGTTTGCCGGAAGAGTATGAATTTTTAGTTTTCACTGCGTTTTCTTCTATAGTGACAGATGCAGTTAGAACTCTAAATCAAACACGGTTTGTGCTAGCCTCTTGAAACTTGACACAATACAGTAGTTCTACGTTCTAACTCTAAGGATTGTTTCCTCTTGATGTAGCCTTAAGGAGAGACTGGCGAATAACTCATTCAATGAAAGGCGTTGTTATGCTGCCAAAAAACTACAGTCTCCTGAAATCACAACATATATTTTTTTCTTCCGATCTTCATGATAACTTCAAGTAATGAGCCGTACACCAATCAAACTTGGGTGCCCAAGTTTCGTTCTCCTAGGTTGAAGCATTCCTTTGCAGGAACAGTTTGAATTTTTAGGTTTCACTGCGTTTTCTCCTATATTGACAGATACAGTTAGAACTCTAAATTAAACACGGTTTGTGGTAGCTTCTTGAAACTTGACACAATACAGTAGTTCTACGTTCTAACTCTAAGGTTTGTTTCCTCTTGATGTAGCCTTAAGCAGAGACTGGCGAATAACTCATTCAATGAAAGGCGTTGGTAGGCTACCAAAAAACTACAGTCTCCTGAAATCACAACATATATTTTTTCTTCCGACCTTCATGATACTTTCAAGTAATGAGCAGTACACCAATCAAACTTGGATGTCCATGTTTCATTCTCCTTGGTTGAAGCATTCGTTTGCAGTAGAAGTTTGAATTTTTAGGTTTCACTGCGTTTTCTTCTATATTGACAGATGCAGTTATAAATCTAAAACAAACACGGTTTGTGCTAGCCTCTTGAAACTTGACACAATACAGTAGTTCTACGTTCTAACTCTAAGGTTTGTTTCCTCCTGATGTAGCCTTAAGCAGAGACTGGCGAATAACTCATTCAATGAAAGGCGTTGGTAGGCTGCCAAAAAACTACAGTCTCCTGAAATCACAACATATATTTTTTCTTCCGACCTTCATGATAACTTCAAGTAATGAGCAGTACACCAATCAAACTTGGATGCCCAAGTTTCGTTCTCCTACGTTGAAGCATTCGTTTGCAGGAAGAGTTTGAATTTTTAGGTTTCCCTGCATTTTCTTCTATATTGACAGATGCAGTTAGAACTCTAAATCAAACACGGTTTGTGCTAGCCTCTTGAAACTTGACACAATACAGTAGTTCTACGTTCTAACTCTAAGGTTTGTTTCCTCTTGATGTAGCCTTAAGCAGAGACTGGCGAATAACACATTCAATGAAAGTCATTGTTAAGCTTCCAAAAAACTACCATCTCCTGAAATCACAACATATATTTTTTCTTCCGAACTTCATGATACTTTCAAGTAATGAGCAGTACACCAATCAAACTTGGATGTCCTAGTTTTGTTCTCCTAGGTTGAAGCATTCGTTTGCAGGAACAGTTTGAATTTTTAGGTTTCACTGCGTTTTCTTCTATATTGACAGATGCCGTTAGAACTCTAAATTAAACACGGTTTGTGCTAGCTTCTTGAAATTTGACACAATACAGTAGTTCTACGTTCTAACTCTAAGGTTTGTTTCCTCTTGATGTAGCCTTAAGCAGAGACTGGCGAATAACTCATTCAATGAAAGGCGTTGGTAGGCTGCCAAAAAACTACAGTCTCCTGAAATCACAACATATATTTTTTCTTCCGACCTTCATGATACTTTCAAGTAATGTGCAGTACAACAATCAAACTTGGATGCCCAAGTTTCGTTCTCCTACGTTGAAGCATTCGTTTGCAGGAACAGTTTGAATTTTCAGGTTTCACTGCGTTTTCTACTATATTGACAGATGCAGTTAGAACTCTAAATAAAACACGGTTTGTGGTAGCTTCTTGAAACTTGACAAAATACTGTAGTTCTACGTTCTATCTCTAAGGTTTGTTTCCTCTTGATGTAGCCTTAAGCAGAGACTGGCGAATAACTCATTCAATGAAAGGCGTTCGTAGGCTGCCAAAAAACTACAGTCTCCTGAAATCACAACATATTTTTTTTCTTCCGACCTTCATGATACTTTCAAGTAATGAGCAGTACACCAATCAAATTTGGATGTCCAAGTTTCGTTCTCCTAGGTTGAAGCATTCGTTTGCAGGAACAGTTTGAATTTTTAGGTTTCACTGCGTTTTCTTCTATATTGACAGATGCAGTTAGAACTCTAAATCAAACACGGTTTGTGCTAGCCTCTTGAAACTTGACACAATACAGTAGTTCTACGTTCTAACTCTAAGGTTTGTTTCCTCTTGATGTAGCCTTAAGCAGAGACTGGCGAATAACACATTCAATGAAAGTCATTGTTAAGCTTCCAAAAAACTACCATCTCCTGAAATCACAACATATATTTTTTCTTCCGAACTTCATGATACTTTCAAGTAATGAGCAGTACACCAATCAAACTTGGATGTCCAAGTTTTGTTCTCCTAGGTTGAAGCATTCGTTTGCAGGAACAGTTTGAATTTTTAGGTTTCACTGCGTTTTCTTCTATATTGACAGATGCAGTTAGAACTCTAAATTAAACACGGTTTGTGCTAGCTTCTTGAAATTTGACACAATACAGTAGTTCTACGTTCTAACTCTAAGGTTTGTTTCCTCTTGATGTAGCCTTAAGCAGAGACTGGCGAATAACTCATTCAATGAAAGGTGTTGGTTGGCTGCCAAAAAACTACAGTCTCCTGAAATCACAACATATATTTTTTCTTCCGACCTTCATGATACTTTCAAGTAATGAGCAGTACACCAATCAAACTTGGATGTCCATGTTTCGTTCTCCTAGGTTGAAGCATTCGTTTGCAGTAGAAGTTTGAATTTTTAGGTTTCACTGCGTTTTCTTCTATATTGACAGATGCAGTTAGAAATCTAAATTAAACACGGTTTGTGGTAGCTTCTTGAAACTTGACACAATACAGTAGTTCTACGTTCTAACTCTAAGGTTTGTTTCCTCTTGATGTAGCCTTCAGCAGAGACTTGCGAATAACACATTCAATGAAAGGCATTGTTAAGCTTCCAAAAAACTACCATCTCCTGAAATCACAACATATATTTTTTCTTCCGAACTTCATGATACTTTCAAGTAATGAGCAGTACACCAATCAAACTTGGATGTCCAAGTTTCGTTCTCCTAGGTTGAAGCATTCGTTTGCAGGAACAGTTTGAATTTTTAGGTTTCACTGTGTTTTCTTCTATATTGACAGATGCAGTTAGAACTCTAAATCAAACAGGGTTTGTGCTAGCTTCCTGAAACTTGACACAATACAGTAGTTCTACGTTCTAACTCTAAGGTTTGTTTCCTCTTGATGTAGCCTTAAGCAGAGAATGGCGAATAACTCATTCAATGAAAGGCGTTGGTAGGCTGCCAAAAAACTACAGTCTCCTGAAATCACAACATACATTTTTTCTTCCGACCTTCATGATAACTTCAAGTAATGAGCAGTACACCAATCAAACTTGGATGCCCAAGTTTCGTTCTCCTAGGTTGAAGCATTCGTTTGCAGGAAGAGTTTGAATTTTTAGGTTTCACTGCGTTTTCTTCTATATTGACAGATGCAGTTAGAACTCTAAATCAAACACGGTTTGTGCTAGCCTCTTGAAACTTGACACAATACAGTAGTTCTACGTTCTAACTCTAAGGTTTGTTTCCTCTTGATGTAGCCTTCAGCAGAGACTGGCGAATAACACATTCAATGAAAGGCATTGTTAAGCTTTCAAAAAACTACCATCTCCTGAAATCACAACATATATTTTTTCTTCCGAACTTCATGATACTTTCAAGTAATGAGCAGTACACCAATCAAACTTGGATGTCCAAGTTTCGTTCTCCTAGGTTGAAGCATTCGTTTGCAGGAAGAGTATGAATTTTTAGTTTTCACTGCGTTTTCTTCCATAGTGACAGATGCAGTTAGAACTCTAAATCAAACACGGATTGTGCTAGCCTCTTGAAACTTGACACAATACAGTAGTTCGACGTTCTAACTCTAAGGTTTGTTTCCTCTTGATGTAGCCTTAAGCAGAGACTGGCGAATAACTCATTCAATGAAAGGCTTTGGTAGGCTGCCAAAAAACTACAGAATCCTGAAATCACAACATACATTTTTTCTTCCGACCTTCATGATACTTTCAAGTAATGTGCAGTACACCAATCAAACTTGGATGCCCAAGTTTCGTTCTCCTACGTTGAAGCATTCGTTTGCAGGAACAGTTTGAATTTTCAGGTTTCACTGCGTTTTCTCCTATATTGACAGATGCAGTTAGAACTCTAAATAAAACACGGTTTGTGGTAGCTTGTTGAAACTTGACAAAATACTGTAGTTCTACGTTCTATCTCTAAGGTTTGTTTCCTCTTGATGTAGCCTTAAGCAGAGACTGGCGAATAACTCATTCAATGAAAGGCGTTGGTAGGCTGCCAAAAAACTACAGTCTCCTGAAATCACAAGATACATTTTTTCTTCCGACCTTCATGATACTTTCAAGTAATGTGCAGTACACCAATCAAACTTGGATGCCCAAGTTTCGTTCTCCTACGTTGAAGCATTCGTTTGCAGGAACAGTTTGAATTTTCAGGTTTCACTGCGTTTTCTCCTATATTGACAGATGCAGTTAGAACTCTAAATAAAACACGGTTTGTGGTAGCTTGTTGAAACTTGACAAAATACTGTAGTTCTACGTTCTAACTCTAAGGTTTGTTTCCTCTTGATGTAGCCTTAAGCAGAGACTGGCGAATAACTCATTCAATGAAAGGCATTGTTAAGCTTTCAAAAAACTACCATCTCCTGAAATCACAACATATATTTTTTCTTCCGAACTTCATGATACTTTCAAGTAATGAGCAGTACACCAATCAAACTTGGATGTCCAAGTTTCGTTCTCCTAGGTTGAAGCATTCGTTTGCAGTAGAAGTTTGAATTTTTAGGTTTCACTGCGTTTTCTTCTATATTGACAGATGCAGTTAGAACTCTAAATCAAACACGGTTTGTGCTAGCCTCTTGAAACTTGACACAATACAGTAGTTCTACGTTCTAACTCTAAGGTTTGTTTCCTCTTGATGTAGCCTTAAGCAGAGACTGGCGAATAACACATTCAATGAAAGTCATTGTTAAGCTTCCAAAAAACTACCATCTCCTGAAATCACAACATATATTTTTTTCTTCCGGACTTCATGATACTTTCAAGTAATGAGCAGTACACCAATCAAACTTGGATGTCCAAGTTTTGTTCTCCTAGGTTGAAGCATTCGTTTGCAGGAACAGTTTGAATTTTTAGGTTTCACTGCGTTTTCTTCTATAGTGACAGGTGCAGTTAGAACTCTAAATTAAACACGGTTTGTGCTAGCTTCTTGAAATTTGACACAATACAGTAGTTCTACGTTCTAACTCTAAGGTTTGTTTCCTCTTGATGTAGCCTTAAGCACTGAATGGCGAATAACTCATTCAATGAAAGGCGTTGGTAGGCTGCCAAAAAACTACAGTCTCCTGAAATCACAACATACATTTTTTCTTCCGACCTTCATGATACTTTCAAGTAATGTGCAGTACACCAATCAAACTTGGATGTCCAAGTTTCGTTCTCCTAGGTTGAAGCATTCGTTTGCAGGAACAGTTTGAATTTTTAGTTTTCACTGCGTTTTCTTCTATAGTGACAGATGCAGTTAGAACTCTAAATCAAACACGGTTTGTGCTAGCCTCTTGAAACTTGACACAATACAGTAGTTCTACGTTCTAACTCTAAGGTTTGTTTCCTCTTGATGTAGCCTTAAGCAGAGACTGGCGAATAACTCATTCAATGAAAGGCGTTGGTAGGCTGCCAAAAAACTACAGTCTCCTGAAATCACAACATATATTTTTTCTACCGACCTTCATGATAACTTCAAGTAATGAGCAGTACACCAATCAAACTTGGGTGCCCAAGTTTCGTTCTCCTAGGTTGAAGCATTCCTTTGCAGGAACAGTTTGAATTTTTAGGTTTCACTGCGTTTTCTCCTATATTGACAGATACAGATAGAACTCTAAATTAAACACGGTTTGTGGTAGCTTCTTGAAACTTGACACAATGCAGTAGTTCTACGTTCTAACTCTAATGTTTGTTTCCTCTTGATGTAGCCTTAAGCAGAGACTGGCGAATAACTCATTCAATGAAAGGCGTTGGTAGGCTGCCAAAAAACTACAGAATCCTGAAATCACAACATACATTTTTTCTTCCGACCTTCATGATACTTTCAAGTAATGTGCAGTACACCAATCAAACTTGGATGCCCAAGTTTCGTTCTCCTACGTTGAAGCATTCGTTTGCAGGAACAGTTTGAATTTTCAGGTTTCACTGCGTTTTCTCCTATATTGACAGATGCAGTTAGAACTCTAAATAAAACACGGTTTGTGGTAGCTTGTTGAAACTTGACAAAATACTGTAGTTCTACGTTCTATCTCTAAGGTTTGTTTCCTCTTGATGTAGCCTTAAGCAGAGACTGGCGAATAACTCATTCAATGAAAGGCATTGTTAAGCTTTCAAAAAACTACCATCTCCTGAAATCACAACATATATTTTTTCTTCCGAACTTCATGATACTTTCAAGTAATGAGCAGTACACCAATCAAACTTGGATGTCCAAGTTTCGTTCTCCTAGGTTGAAGCATTCGTTTGCCGGAAGAGTATGAATTTTTAGTTTTCACTGCGTTTTCTTCTATAGTGACAGATGCAGTTAGAACTCTAAATCAAACACGGTTTGTGCTAGCCTCTTGAAACTTGACACAATACAGTAGTTCTACGTTCTAACTCTAAGGTTTGTTTCCTCTTGATGTAGCCTTAAGCAGAGACTGGCGAATAACTCATTCAATGAAAGGCGTTGTTATGCTGCCAAAAAACTACAGTCTCCTGAAATCACAACATATGTTGTTTCTTCCGATCTTCATGATAACTTCAAGTAATGAGCAGTACACCAATCAAACTTGGGTGCCCAAGTTTCGTTCTCCTAGGTTGAAGCATTCCTTTGCAGGAACAGTTTGAATTTTTAGGTTTCACTGCGTTTTCTCCTATATTGACAGATACAGTTAGAACTCTAAATTAAACACGGTTTGTGGTAGCTTCTTGAAACTTGACACAATACAGTAGTTCTACGTTCTAACTCTAAGGTTTGTTTCCTCTTGATGTAGCCTTAAGCAGAGACTGGCGAATAACTCATTCAATGAAAGGCGTTGGTAGGCTGCCAAAAAACTACAGTCTCCTGAAATCACAACATATATTTTTTCTTCCGACCTTCATGATACTTTCAAGTAATGAGCAGTACACCAATCAAACTTGGATGTCCAAGTTTTGTTCTCCTAGGTTGAAGCATTCGTTTGCAGGAACAGTTTGAATTTTTAGGTTTCACTGCGTTTTCTTCTATATTGAAAGATGCAGTTAGAACTCTAAATTAAACACGGTTTAGTGCTAGCTTCTTGAAATTTGACACAATACAGTAGTTCTACGTTCTAACTCTAAGGTTTGTTTCCTCTTGATGTAGCCTTAAGCAGAGACTGGCGAATAACTCATTCAATGAAAGGCGTTGGTAGGCTGCCAAAAAACTACAGTCTCCTGAAATCACAACATATATTTTTTCTTCCGACCTTCATGATACTTTCAAGTAATGAGCAGTACACCAATCAAACTTGGATGTCCATGTTTCGTTCTCCTAGGTTGAAGCATTCGTTTGCAGTAGAAGTTTGAATTTTTAGGTTTCACTGCGTTTTCTTCTATATTGACAGATGCAGTTAGAAATCTAAAACAAACACGGTTTGTGCTAGCCTCTTGAAACTTGACACAATACAGTAGTTCTACGTTCTAACTCTAAGGTTTGTTTCCTCCTGATGTAGCCTTAAGCAGAGACTGGCGAATAACTCATTCAATGAAAGGCGTTGGTAGGCTGCCAAAAAACTACAGTCTCCTGAAATCACAACATATATTTTTTCTTCCGACCTTCATGATAACTTCAAGTAATGAGCAGTACACCAATCAAACTTGGATGCCCAAGTTTCGTTCTCCTACGTTGAAGCATTCGTTTGCAGGAAGAGTTTGAATTTTTAGGTTTCCTGCATTTTCTTCTATATTGACAGATGCAGTTAGAACTCTAAATCAAACACGGTTTGTGCTAGCCTCTTGAAACTTGACACAATACAGTAGTTCTACGTTCTAACTCTAAGGTTTGTTTCCTCTTGATGTAGCCTTAAGCAGAGACTGGCGAATAACACATTCAATGAAAGTCATTGTTAAGCTTCCAAAAAACTACCATCTCCTGAAATCACAACATATATTTTTTTCTTCCGAACTTCATGATACTTTCAAGTAATGAGCAGTACACCAATCAAACTTGGATGTCCAAGTTTTGTTCTCCTAGGTTGAAGCATTCGTTTGCAGGAACAGTTTGAATTTTTAGGTTTCACTGCGTTTTCTTCTATAGTGACAGATGCAGTTAGAACTCTAAATTAAACACGGTTTGTGCTAGCTTCTTGAAATTTGACACAATACAGTAGTTCTACGTTCTAACTCTAAGGTTTGTTTCCTCTTGATGTAGCCTTAAGAAGAGAATGGCGAATAACTCATTCAATGAAAGGCGTTGGTAGGCTGCCAAAAAACTACAGTCTCCTGAAATCACAACATACATTTTTTCTTCCGACCTTCATGATACTTTCAAGTAATGTGCAGTACACCAATCAAACTTGGATGTCCAAGTTTCGTTCTCCTAGGTTGAAGCATTCGTTTGCAGGAAGAGTATGAATTTTTAGTTTTCACTGCGTTTTCTTCTATAGTGACAGATGCAGTTAGAACTCTAAATCAAACACGGTTTGTGCTAGCCTCTTGAAACTTGACACAATACAGTAGTTCTACGTTCTAACTCTAAGTTTTGTTTCCTCTTGATGTAGCCTTAAGCAGAGACTGGCGAATAACTCATTCAATGAAAGGCGTTGTTATGCTGCCAAAAAACTACAGTCTCCTGAAATCACAACATATATTTTTTCTACCGACCTTCATGATAACTTCAAGTAATGAGCAGTACACCAATCAAACTTGGGTGCCCAAGTTTCGTTCTCCTAGGTTGAAGCATTCCTTTGCAGGAACAGTTTGGATTTTCAGGTTTCACTGCGTTTTCTCCTATATTGACAGATACAGTTAGAACTCTAAATTAAACACGGTTTGTGGTAGCTTCTTGAAACTTGACACAATACAGTAGTTCTACGTTCTAACTCTAAGGTTTGTTTCCTCTTGATGTAGCCTTAAGCAGAGACTGGCGAATAACTCATTCAATGAAAGGCGTTGGTAGGCTGCCAAAAACTACAGAATCCTGAAATCACAACATACATTTTTTCTTCCGACCTTCATGATACTTTCAAGTAATGTGCAGTACACCAATCAAACTTGGATGCCCAAGTTTCGTTCTCCTACGTTGAAGCATTCGTTTGCAGGAACAGTTTGAATTTTCAGGTTTCACTGCGTTTTCTCCTATATTGACAGATGCAGTTAGAACTCTAAATAAAACACGGTTTGTGGTAGCTTGTTGAAACTTGACAAAATACTGTAGTTCTACGTTCTATCTCTAAGGTTTGTTTCCTCTTGATGTAGCCTTAAGCAGAGACTGGCGAATAACTCATTCAATGAAAGGCATTGTTAAGCTTTCAAAAAACTACCATCTCCTGAAATCACAACATATATTTTTTCTTCCGAACTTCATGATACTTTCAAGTAATGAGCAGTACACCAATCAAACTTGGATGTCCAAGTTTCGTTCTCCTAGGTTGAAGCATTCGTTTGCAGTAGAAGTTTGAATTTTTAGGTTTCACTGCGTTTTCTTCTATATTGACAGATGCAGTTAGAAATCTAAAACAAACACGGTTTGTGCTAGCCTCTTGAAACTTGACACAATACAGTAGTTCTACGTTCTAACTCTAAGGTTTGTTTCCTCCTGATGTAGCCTTAAGCAGAGACTGGCGAATAACTCATTCAATGAAAGGCGTTGGTAGGCTGCCAAAAAACTACAGTCTCCTGAAATCACAACATATATTTTTTCTTCCGACCTTCATGATAACTTCAAGTAATGAGCAGTACACCAATCAAACTTGGATGCCCAAGTTTCGTTCTCCTACGTTGAAGCATTCGTTTGCAGGAAGAGTTTGAATTTTTAGGTTTCCCTGCATTTTCTTCTATATTGACAGATGCAGTTAGAACTCTAAATCAAACACGGTTTGTGCTAGCCTCTTGAAACTTGACACAATACAGTAGTTCTACGTTCTAACTCTAAGGTTTGTTTCCTCTTGATGTAGCCTTCAGCAGAGACTGGCGAATAACACATTCAATGAAAGGCATTGTTAAGCTTTCAAAAAACTACCATCTCCTGAAATCACAACATATATTTTTTCTTCCGAACTTCATGATTCTTTCAAGTAATGAGCAGTACACCAATCAAACTTGGATGTCCAAGTTTCGTTCTCCTAGGTTGAAGCATTCCTTTGCAGGAAGAGTATGAATTTTTAGGTTTCACTGCGTTTTCTTCTATAGTGACAGATGCAGTTAGAACTCTAAATCAAACACGGTTTGTGCTAGCCTCTTGAAACTTGACACAATACAGTGGTTCTACGTTCTAACTCTAAGGTTTGTTTCCTCTTGATGTAGCCTTAAGCAGAGACTGGCGAATAACACATTCAATGAAAGTCATTGTTAAGCTTCCAAAAAAACTACCATCTCCTGAAATCACAACATATATTTTTTTCTTCCGAACTTCATGATACTTTCAAGTAATGAGCAGTACACCAATCAAACTTGGATGTCCAAGTTTTGTTCTCCTAGGTTGAAGCATTCGTTTGCAGGAACAGTTTGAATTTTTAGGTTTCACTGCGTTTTCTTCTATATTGACAGATGCAGTTAGAACTCTAAATTAAACACGGTTTGTGGTAGCTTCTTGAAACTTGACAAAATACTGTAGTTCTACGTTCTATCTCTAAGGTTTGTTTCCTCTTGATGTAGCCTTAAGCAGAGACTGGCGAATAACTCATTCAATGAAAGGCGTTGGTAGGCTGCCAAAAAACTACAGTCTCCTGAAATCACAACATACATTTTTTCTTCCGACCTTCATGATACTTTCAAGTAATGTGCAGTACACCAATCAAACTTGGATGTCCAAGTTTCGTTCTCCTAGGTTGAAGCATTCGTTTGCAGGAAGAGTATGAATTTTTAGTTTTCACTGCGTTTTCTTCTATAGTGACAGATGCAGTTAGAACTCTAAATCAAACACGGTTTGTGCTAGCCTCTTGAAACTTGACACAATACAGTAGTTCTACGTTCTAACTCTAAGGTTTGTTTCCTCTTGATGTAGCCTTAAGCAGAGACTGGCGAATAACTCATTCAATGAAAGGCGTTGTTATGCTGCCAAAAAACTACAGTCTCCTGAAATCACAACATATATTTTTTCTTCCGACCTTCATGATAACTTCAAGTAATGAGCAGTACACCAATCAAACTTGGGTGCCCAAGTTTCGTTCTCCTAGGTTGAAGCATTCCTTTGCAGGAACAGTTTGAATTTTCAGGTTTCACTGCGTTTTCTCCTATATTGACAGATACAGTTAGAACTCTAAATTAAACACGGTTTGTGGTAGCTTCTTGAAACTTGACACAATACAGTAGTTCTACGTTCTAACTCTAAGGTTTGTTTCCTCTTGATGTAGCCTTAAGCAGAGACTGGCGAATAACTCATTCAATGAAAGGCGTTGGTAGGCTGCCAAAAAACTACAGAATCCTGAAATCACAACATACATTTTTTCTTCCGACCTTCATGATACTTTCAAGTAATGTGCAGTACACCAATCAAACTTGGATGCCCAAGTTTCGTTCTCCTACGTTGAAGCATTCGTTTGCAGGAACAGTTTGAATTTTCAGGTTTCACTGCGTTTTCTCCTATATTGACAGATGCAGTTAGAACTCTAAATAAAACACGGTTTGTGGTAGCTTGTTGAAACTTGACAAAATACTGTAGTTCTACGTTCTATCTCTAAGGTTTGTTTCCTCTTGATGTAGCCTTAAGCAGAGACTGGCGAATAACTCATTCAATGAAAGGCATTGTTAAGCTTTCAAAAAACTACCATCTCCTGAAATCACAACATATATTTTTTCTTCCGAACTTCATGATACTTTCAAGTAATGAGCAGTACACCAATCAAACTTGGATGTCCAAGTTTCGTTCTCCTAGGTTGAAGCATTCGTTTGCAGTAGAAGTTTGAATTTTTAGGTTTCACTGCGTTTTCTTCTATATTGACAGATGCAGTTAGAAATCTAAAACAAACACGGTTTGTGCTAGCCTCTTGAAACTTGACACAATACAGTAGTTCTACGTTCTAACTCTAAGGTTTGTTTCCTCCTGATGTAGCCTTAAGCAGAGACTGGCGAATAACTCATTCAATGAAAGGCGTTGGTAGGCTGCCAAAAAACTACAGTCTCCTGAAATCACAACATATATTTTTTCTTCCGACCTTCATGATAACTTCAAGTAATGAGCAGTACACCAATCAAACTTGGATGCCCAAGTTTCGTTCTCCTACGTTGAAGCATTCGTTTGCAGGAAGAGTTTGAATTTTTAGGTTTCCCTGCATTTTCTTCTATATTGACAGATGCAGTTAGAACTCTAAATCAAACACGGTTTGTGCTAGCCTCTTGAAACTTGACACAATACAGTAGTTCTACGTTCTAACTCTAAGGTTTGTTTCCTCTTGATGTAGCCTTCAGCAGAGACTGGCGAATAACACATTCAATGAAAGGCATTGTTAAGCTTTCAAAAAACTACCATCTCCTGAAATCACAACATATATTTTTTCTTCCGAACTTCATGATTCTTTCAAGTAATGAGCAGTACACCAATCAAACTTGGATGTCCAAGTTTCGTTCTCCTAGGTTGAAGCATTCCTTTGCAGGAAGAGTATGAATTTTTAGGTTTCACTGCGTTTTCTTCTATAGTGACAGATGCAGTTAGAACTCTAAATCAAACACGGTTTGTGCTAGCCTCTTGAAACTTGACACAATACAGTGGTTCTACGTTCTAACTCTAAGGTTTGTTTCCTCTTGATGTAGCCTTAAGCAGAGACTGGCGAATAACACATTCAATGAAAGTCATTGTTAAGCTTCCAAAAAACTACCATCTCCTGAAATCACAACATATATTTTTTTCTTCCGAACTTCATGATACTTTCAAGTAATGAGCAGTACACCAATCAAACTTGGATGTCCAAGTTTTGTTCTCCTAGGTTGAAGCATTCGTTTGCAGGAACAGTTTGAATTTTTAGGTTTCACTGCGTTTTCTTCTATATTGACAGATGCAGTTAGAACTCTAAATTAAACACGGTTTGTGGTAGCTTCTTGAAACTTGACAAAATACTGTAGTTCTACGTTCTATCTCTAAGGTTTGTTTCCTCTTGATGTAGCCTTAAGCAGAGACTGGCGAATAACTCATTCAATGAAAGGCGTTGGTAGGCTGCCAAAAAACTACAGTCTCCTGAAATCACAACATACATTTTTTCTTCCGACCTTCATGATACTTTCAAGTAATGTGCAGTACACCAATCAAACTTGGATGTCCAAGTTTCGTTCTCCTAGGTTGAAGCATTCGTTTGCAGGAAGAGTATGAATTTTTAGTTTTCACTGCGTTTTCTTCTATAGTGACAGATGCAGTTAGAACTCTAAATCAAACACGGTTTGTGCTAGCCTCTTGAAACTTGACACAATACAGTAGTTCTACGTTCTAACTCTAAGGTTTGTTTCCTCTTGATGTAGCCTTAAGCAGAGACTGGCGAATAACTCATTCAATGAAAGGCGTTGTTATGCTGCCAAAAAACTACAGTCTCCTGAAATCACAACATATATTTTTTCTTCCGACCTTCATGATAACTTCAAGTAATGAGCAGTACACCAATCAAACTTGGGTGCCCAAGTTTCGTTCTCCTAGGTTGAAGCATTCCTTTGCAGGAACAGTTTGAATTTTTAGGTTTCACTGCGTTTTCTCCTATATTGACAGATACAGTTAGAACTCTAAATTAAACACGGTTTGTGGTAGCTTCTTGAAACTTGACACAATACAGTAGTTCTACGTTCTAACTCTAAGGTTTGTTTCCTCTTGATATAGCCTTAAGCAGAGACTGGCGAATAACTCATTCAATGAAAGGCGTTGGTTGGCTGCCAAAAAACTACAGTCTCCTGAAATCACAACATATATTTTTTCTTCCGACCTTCATGATACTTTCAAGTAATGAGCAGTACACCAATCAAACTTGGATGTCCATGTTTCGTTCTCCTAGGTTGAAGCATTCGTTTGCAGTAGAAGTTTGAATTTTTAGGTTTCACTGCGTTTTCTTCTATATTGACAGATGCAGTTAGAAATCTAAATTAAACACGGTTTGTGGTAGCTTCTTGAAACTTGACACAATACAGTAGTTCTACGTTCTAACTCTAAGGTTTGTTTCCTCTTGATGTAGCCTTCAGCAGAGACTTGCGAATAACACATTCAATGAAAGGCATTGTTAAGCTTTCAAAAAACTACCATCTCCTGAAATCACAACATATATTTTTTCTTCCGAACTTCATGATACTTTCAAGTAATGAGCAGTAACCAATCAAACTTGGATGTCCAAGTTTCGTTCTCCTAGGTTGAAGCATTCCTTTGCAGGAACAGTTTGAATTTTCAGGTTTCACTGCGTTTTCTCCTATATTGACAGATACAGTTAGAACTCTAAATTAAACACGGTTTGTGGTAGCTTCTTGAAACTTGACACAATACAGTAGTTCTACGTTCTAACTCTAAGGTTTGTTTCCTCTTGATGTAGCCTTAAGCAGAGACTGGCGAATAACTCATTCAATGAAAGGCGTTGGTAGGCTGCCAAAAAACTACAGAATCCTGAAATCACAACATACATTTTTTCTTCCGACCTTCATGATACTTTCAAGTAATGTGCAGTACACCAATCAAACTTGGATGCCCAAGTTTCGTTCTCCTACGTTGAAGCATTCGTTTGCAGGAACAGTTTGAATTTTCAGGTTTCACTGCGTTTTCTCCTATATTGACAGATGCAGTTAGAACTCTAAATAAAACACGGTTTGTGGTAGCTTGTTGAAACTTGACAAAATACTGTAGTTCTACGTTCTATCTCTAAGGTTTGTTTCCTCTTGATGTAGCCTTAAGCAGAGACTGGCGAATAACTCATTCAATGAAAGGCATTGTTAAGCTTTCAAAAAACTACCATCTCCTGAAATCACAACATATATTTTTTCTTCCGAACTTCATGATACTTTCAAGTAATGAGCAGTACACCAATCAAACTTGGATGTCCAAGTTTCGTTCTCCTAGGTTGAAGCATTCGTTTGCAGTAGAAGTTTGAATTTTTAGGTTTCACTGCGTTTTCTTCTATATTGACAGATGCAGTTAGAAATCTAAAACAAACACGGTTTGTGCTAGCCTCTTGAAACTTGACACAATACAGTAGTTCTACGTTCTAACTCTAAGGTTTGTTTCCTCCTGATGTAGCCTTAAGCAGAGACTGGCGAATAACTCATTCAATGAAAGGCGTTGGTAGGCTGCCAAAAAACTACAGTCTCCTGAAATCACAACATATATTTTTTCTTCCGACCTTCATGATAACTTCAAGTAATGAGCAGTACACCAATCAAACTTGGATGCCCAAGTTTCGTTCTCCTACGTTGAAGCATTCGTTTGCAGGAAGAGTTTGAATTTTTAGGTTTCCCTGCATTTTCTTCTATATTGACAGATGCAGTTAGAACTCTAAATCAAACACGGTTTGTGCTAGCCTCTTGAAACTTGACACAATACAGTAGTTCTACGTTCTAACTCTAAGGTTTGTTTCCTCTTGATGTAGCCTTCAGCAGAGACTGGCGAATAACACATTCAATGAAAGGCATTGTTAAGCTTTCAAAAAACTACCATCTCCTGAAATCACAACATATATTTTTTCTTCCGAACTTCATGATTCTTTCAAGTAATGAGCAGTACACCAATCAAACTTGGATGTCCAAGTTTCGTTCTCCTAGGTTGAAGCATTCCTTTGCAGGAAGAGTATGAATTTTTAGGTTTCACTGCGTTTTCTTCTATAGTGACAGATGCAGTTAGAACTCTAAATCAAACACGGTTTGTGCTAGCCTCTTGAAACTTGACACAATACAGTGGTTCTACGTTCTAACTCTAAGGTTTGTTTCCTCTTGATGTAGCCTTAAGCAGAGACTGGCGAATAACACATTCAATGAAAGTCATTGTTAAGCTTCCAATAAACTACCATCTCCTGAAATCACAACATATATTTTTTTCTTCCGAACTTCATGATACTTTCAAGTAATGAGCAGTACACCAATCAAACTTGGATGTCCAAGTTTTGTTCTCCTAGGTTGAAGCATTCGTTTGCAGGAACAGTTTGAATTTTTAGGTTTCACTGCGTTTTCTTCTATATTGACAGATGCAGTTAGAACTCTAAATTAAACACGGTTTGTGGTAGCTTCTTGAAACTTGACAAAATACTGTAGTTCTACGTTCTATCTCTAAGGTTTGTTTCCTCTTGATGTAGCCTTAAGCAGAGACTGGCGAATAACTCATTCAATGAAAGGCGTTGGTAGGCTGCCAAAAAACTACAGTCTCCTGAAATCACAACATACATTTTTTCTTCCGACCTTCATGATACTTTCAAGTAATGTGCAGTACACCAATCAAACTTGGATGTCCAAGTTTCGTTCTCCTAGGTTGAAGCATTCGTTTGCAGGAAGAGTATGAATTTTTAGTTTTCACTGCGTTTTCTTCTATAGTGACAGATGCAGTTAGAACTCTAAATCAAACACGGTTTGTGCTAGCCTCTTGAAACTTGACACAATACAGTAGTTCTACGTTCTAACTCTAAGGTTTGTTTCCTCTTGATGTAGCCTTAAGCAGAGACTGGCGAATAACTCATTCAATGAAAGGCGTTGTTATGCTGCCAAAAAACTACAGTCTCCTGAAATCACAACATATATTTTTTCTTCCGACCTTCATGATAACTTCAAGTAATGAGCAGTACACCAATCAAACTTGGGTGCCCAAGTTTCGTTCTCCTAGGTTGAAGCATTCCTTTGCAGGAACAGTTTGAATTTTTAGGTTTCACTGCGTTTTCTCCTATATTGACAGATACAGTTAGAACTCTAAATTAAACACGGTTTGTGGTAGCTTCTTGAAACTTGACACAATACAGTAGTTCTACGTTCTAACTCTAAGGTTTGTTTCCTCTTGATATAGCCTTAAGCAGAGACTGGCGAATAACTCATTCAATGAAAGGCGTTGGTTGGCTGCCAAAAAACTACAGTCTCCTGAAATCACAACATATATTTTTTCTTCCGACCTTCATGATACTTTCAAGTAATGAGCAGTACACCAATCATACTTGGATGTCCATGTTTCGTTCTCCTAGGTTGAAGCATTCGTTTGCAGTAGAAGTTTGAATTTTTAGGTTTCACTGCGTTTTCTTCTATATTGACAGATGCAGTTAGAAATCTAAATTAAACACGGTTTGTGGTAGCTTCTTGAAACTTGACACAATACAGTAGTTCTACGTTCTAACTCTAAGGTTTGTTTCCTCTTGATGTAGCCTTCAGCAGAGACTTGCGAATAACACATTCAATGAAAGGCATTGTTAAGCTTTCAAAAAACTACCATCTCCTGAAATCACAACATATATTTTTTCTTCCGAACTTCATGATACTTTCAAGTAATGAGCAGTAACCAATCAAACTTGGATGTCCAAGTTTCGTTCTCCTAGGTTGAAGCATTCGTTTGCAGGAACAGTTTGAATTTTTAGGTTTCACTGTGTTTTCTTCTATATTGACAGATGCAGTTAGAACTCTAAATCAAACAGGGTTTGTGCTAGCTTCTTGAAACTTGACACAATACAGTAGTTCTACGTTCTAACTCTAAGGTTTGTTTCATCTTGATGTAGCCTTAAGCAGAGACTGGAGACTAACTCATTCAATGAAAGGCGTTGGTAGGCTGCCAAAAAACTACAGAATCCTGAAATCACAACATACATTTTTTCTTCCGACCTTCATGATACTTTCAAGTAATGTGCAGTACACCAATCAAACTTGGATGTCCAAGTTTCGTTCTCCTAGGTTGAAGCATTCGTTTGCAGGAGCAGTTTGAATTTTTAGGTTTCACTGCGTTTTCTTCTATATTGACAGATGCAGTTAGAACTCTAAATCAAACACGGTTTGTGCTAGCTTCTTGAAACTTGACACAATACAGTAGTTCTACGTTCTAACTCTAAGGTTTGTTTCCTCTTGATGTAGCCTTAAGCAGAGACTGGCGAATAACTCATTCAATGAAAGGCGTTGGTAGGCTGCCAAAAAACGACAGTCTCCTGAAATCACAACATATATTTTTTCTTCCGACCTTCATGATACTTTCAAGTATTGAGCAGTACACCAATCAAACTTGGATGTCCAAGTTTCGTTCTCCTAGGTTGAAGCATTCGTTTGCAGGAGAAGTTTCAATTTTTAGGTTTCACTGCGTTTTCTTCTATATTCACAGATGCAGTTAGAACTCTAAATCAAACACGGTTTGTGCTAGCCTCTTGAAACTTGACACAATACAGTAGTTCTACGTTCTAACTCTAACGTTTGTTTCCTCTTGATGTAGCCTTAAGCAGAGACTGGCGAATAACTCATTCAATGAAAGGCGTTGTTATGCTGCCAAAAAACTACAGTCTCCTGAAATCACAACATATATTTTTTCTACCGACCTTCATGATAACTTCAAGTAATGAGCAGTACACCAATCAAACTTGGGTGCCCAAGTTTCGTTCTCCTAGGTTGAAGCATTCCTTTGCAGGAACAGTTTGAATTTTTAGGTTTCACTGCGTTTTCTCCTATATTGACAGATACAGATAGAACTCTAAATTAAACACGGTTTGTGGTAGCTTCTTGAAACTTGACACAATGCAGTAGTTCTACGTTCTAACTCTAATGTTTGTTTCCTCTTGATGTAGCCTTAAGCAGAGACTGGCGAATAACTCATTCAATGAAAGGCGTTGGTAGGCTGCCAAAAAACTACAGAATCCTGAAATCACAACATACATTTTTTCTTCCGACCTTCATGATACTTTCAAGTAATGTGCAGTACACCAATCAAACTTGGATGCCCAAGTTTCGTTCTCCTACGTTGAAGCATTCGTTTGCAGGAACAGTTTGAATTTTCAGGTTTCACTGCGTTTTCTCCTATATTGACAGATGCAGTTAGAACTCTAAATAAAACACGGTTTGTGGTAGCTTGTTGAAACTTGACAAAATACTGTAGTTCTACGTTCTATCTCTAAGGTTTGTTTCCTCTTGATGTAGCCTTAAGCAGAGACTGGCGAATAACTCATTCAATGAAAGGCATTGTTAAGCTTTCAAAAAACTACCATCTCCTGAAATCACAACATATATTTTTTCTTCCGAACTTCATGATACTTTCAAGTAATGAGCAGTACACCAATCAAACTTGGATGTCCAAGTTTCGTTCTCCTAGGTTGAAGCATTCGTTTGCCGGAAGAGTATGAATTTTTAGTTTTCACTGCGTTTTCTTCTATAGTGACAGATGCAGTTAGAACTCTAAATCAAACACGGTTTGTGCTAGCCTCTTGAAACTTGACACAATACAGTAGTTCTACGTTCTAACTCTAAGGTTTGTTTCCTCTTGATGTAGCCTTAAGCAGAGACTGGCGAATAACTCATTCAATGAAAGGCGTTGTTATGCTGCCAAAAAACTACAGTCTCCTGAAATCACAACATATGTTGTTTCTTCCGATCTTCATGATAACTTCAAGTAATGAGCAGTACACCAATCAAACTTGGGTGCCCAAGTTTCGTTCTCCTAGGTTGAAGCATTCCTTTGCAGGAACAGTTTGAATTTTTAGGTTTCACTGCGTTTTCTCCTATATTGACAGATACAGTTAGAACTCTAAATTAAACACGGTTTGTGGTAGCTTCTTGAAACTTGACACAATACAGTAGTTCTACGTTCTAACTCTAAGGTTTGTTTCCTCTTGATGTAGCCTTAAGCAGAGACTGGCGAATAACTCATTCAATGAAAGGCGTTGGTAGGCTGCCAAAAAACTACAGTCTCCTGAAATCACAACATATATTTTTTCTTCCGACCTTCATGATACTTTCAAGTAATGAGCAGTACACCAATCAAACTTGGATGTCCAAGTTTTGTTCTCCTAGGTTGAAGCATTCGTTTGCAGGAACAGTTTGAATTTTTAGGTTTCACTGCGTTTTCTTCTATATTGAAAGATGCAGTTAGAACTCTAAATTAAACACGGTTAGTGCTAGCTTCTTGAAATTTGACACAATACAGTAGTTCTACGTTCTAACTCTAAGGTTTGTTTCCTCTTGATGTAGCCTTAAGCAGAGACTGGCGAATAACTCATTCAATGAAAGGCGTTGGTAGGCTGCCAAAAAACTACAGTCTCCTCAAATCACAACATATATTTTTTCTTCCGACCTTCATGATACTTTCAAGTAATGAGCAGTACACCAATCAAACTTGGATGTCCATGTTTCGTTCTCCTAGGTTGAAGCATTCGTTTGCAGTAGAAGTTTGAATTTTTAGGTTTCACTGCGTTTTCTTCTATATTGACAGATGCAGTTAGAAATCTAAAACAAACACGGTTTGTGCTAGCCTCTTGAAACTTGACACAATACAGTAGTTCTACGTTCTAACTCTAAGGTTTGTTTCCTCCTGATGTAGCCTTAAGCAGAGACTGGCGAATAACTCATTCAATGAAAGGCGTTGGTAGGCTGCCAAAAAACTACAGTCTCCTGAAATCACAACATATATTTTTTCTTCCGACCTTCATGATAACTTCAAGTAATGAGCAGTACACCAATCAAACTTGGATGCCCAAGTTTCGTTCTCCTACGTTGAAGCATTCGTTTGCAGGAAGAGTTTGAATTTTTAGGTTTCCCTGCATTTTCTTCTATATTGACAGATGCAGTTAGAACTCTAAATCAAACACGGTTTGTGCTAGCCTCTTGAAACTTGACACAATACAGTAGTTCTACGTTCTAACTCTAAGGTTTGTTTCCTCTTGATGTAGCCTTAAGCAGAGACTGGCGAATAACACATTCAATGAAAGTCATTGTTAAGCTTCCAAAAAACTACCATCTCCTGAAATCACAACATATATTTTTTTCTTCCGAACTTCATGATACTTTCAAGTAATGAGCAGTACACCAATCAAACTTGGATGTCCAAGTTTTGTTCTCCTAGGTTGAAGCATTCGTTTGCAGGAACAGTTTGAATTTTTAGGTTTCACTGCGTTTTCTTCTATAGTGACAGATGCAGTTAGAACTCTAAATTAAACACGGTTTGTGCTAGCTTCTTGAAATTTGACACAATACAGTAGTTCTACGTTCTAACTCTAAGGTTTGTTTCCTCTTGATGTAGCCTTAAGAAGAGAATGGCGAATAACTCATTCAATGAAAGGCGTTGGTAGGCTGCCAAAAAACTACAGTCTCCTGAAATCACAACATACATTTTTTCTTCCGACCTTCATGATACTTTCAAGTAATGTGCAGTACACCAATCAAACTTGGATGTCCAAGTTTCGTTCTCCTAGGTTGAAGCATTCGTTTGCAGGAAGAGTATGAATTTTTAGTTTTCACTGCGTTTTCTTCTATAGTGACAGATGCAGTTAGAACTCTAAATCAAACACGGTTTGTGCTAGCCTCTTGAAACTTGACACAATACAGTAGTTCTACGTTCTAACTCTAAGTTTTGTTTCCTCTTGATGTAGCCTTAAGCAGAGACTGGCGAATAACTCATTCAATGAAAGGCGTTGTTATGCTGCCAAAAAACTACAGTCTCCTGAAATCACAACA